>NC_090386.1:71705665-71991520 GCF_036365525.1 Heterodontus francisci
TTGGTAATGGGCACTTACAACCCTCATTTTAATGTTGCGATTGTTTTTTTTAAATTAGGATTTGTATTCAAGTAATTCTCTCCCAGGTTTAAGTTGAATAACAGATCTGTTTAGAAGTTTGAATATATTACCACTAAACAATTAGTTACACTGTATTTGTAGGAGCCTATCCAACATTTTTATTTAGGCTGCTGTTACACTACAACTGTACTATTATTGTTAAGTAGTTTGCTTCGCAACAAAACACTTCACTTAGGGTTTAACTGCGCAGGTCTGAAAACAATGTTACAAATTTTGGATCTACTTTAGATACTCTCTTGGGTTCAGTGGCAATGATCACTCAATTACCAGATTCTACATTTCTAGCATTCCAGAATTAACTGGCACTGCCCAATATCTATTCATACGATAGATAACCTACGGGTGTAACAATGGATCCATATTCTCATGAACTGGATATCGCGGGGCCAATATTAACTTTGGAAAGATATCAAGAGAGCAACGGAATGTGTGAATGTGCTGCCTGCCCGATAACCTTGCTGAGAGGTCCAAATTATTTTAATGGTCAGGCCTCATTTGAATTTACACAGTGAGCTGTGAGCGCTGAACCAACTCTCAGGCAGATTACAATTCGGAGAGGTGGAAAGTCTGATAGCTCCTATTTGGAGCCATGCCGGATGTAATGAGTTTTTTAAAAAAGGCTGGAAAAAATTGGGGGATGAGGGTGGAGGGGGTTCACAGAGGAGCTACTATCAGGTGCAAGGAGCATTCCTTTTAAATGTTTCTCAGTTGCCTTCAGCAGTTCCTTTAAGGAGCGCTGGTTAGGCCGCTCTACGCCTAATACCAATTGGTGGAATAATGTGCACACCGCTATTAGTATTTCACAATCGCGTTGAAGTCGTATGTACATCATAGGGCCCCGATTTACTTGTTCCACATGATAGTCCCCCAAACAACAGTGGCAGGCAGAGTGCGAAGAGCGAGACAATAAGTTCGGCCCCATTGTCACCAGCACAGACAATAAATATTGCCACCTACGTCTTTCGCACGTATCCACTGTGCAACCCACCAGCAAGCGAAATTGATAAATATAAGGGTCACTGACCTGAAACGTTAACTCTGCTTCTCTCTCCACAGATGCTGCCAGACCTGCTGAGAATTTCCAGCATTTCTTGTTTTTATTTCAGATTTCCAGCATCTGCAGTATTTTGCTTTTATTATATTGATAAATATTCTGGTGAAATGAGATCAATGTAAAATCAAGAAGCAAGTTTATTATATATAATACGCATGATTGAACAAGATAATGTAGCCAGATATTTCTTTAAAATTTCTTCTATAGCACTTAATACGGAAGTGTAAAACAAGCAAAAGGCACTACATGGTTAGAATGTTCATATTTGAATTTTCCTCTTTCTGGTCAATCTATCGCTGTAAAGACTGACTAGCTGAACCTGAATGTACAAGTCAGAGTAAACCCTGCCGCACACAGTCTTTGTTGGAATTGGCTCACTTCCTTACATATGTCACTTTGTCCTCATGCTCATAGAAAAGGCTGGCCCTCCGACTTCCCTCCAGCTATGATTTCCTGGTAGGTCTGTCAATTAAATTGGACATCGCCCTTCCCCCACCCAGACCCCAAATGTAGATTCTCAGAAGATGACCCAATGCAGTTGTATACATGCCTCCTGGGATGCTTCCCAACTATAGGTGTGAATGCCTGATGGCAGCCTAAGACACAACAATGAATTACATATTGTCCCTGGATTTGGATAACATCTAATGCCTGGCTTATTAACATAACAATCTTGCTTTTGTCTCAGCAGCTACAGCATTTGGCTCTGAGGATTTTAAAACTGTGAGCTAACATTAATTTGAAACATTTATTTCCAAATTCTATGAAAAAATGTTTTAAAGCTTCAAAATGTGACATCAGACACTGTAATGAAGCAGAGTGAGACTCCTTGTTGCACAGTCTCACTGCGCTTCACTTAAGAGTCAGTTCATGTTTCACCCTTGATTCATGCTAGCAAGAATGCAAAGCCCAAACTACTTTCCACCAATATTTTATATCAATATATCTATGTATTTGGATCCAACAAGGGTCATTGAAATGTTTCACATTTCCATCAGCTTGTTTAGCTTCTTTGATTAATTAACCTACTTTCTCTATTTGTTATTTCCACATTACATTGTGAATAGAAATTATTTTTAAAATTCTGTTAAATATGTCTCAATCTGAATAGTATGTTCTTTCAGAGAGTATGCAAGACACTGATTACAAAGTGCTGAAATAGTAAGACATTGAAAAGGATATCTAGAAATAATTAGAGGCTAAATTGTAATACACTAGAGTCAATCCTTCATTCAGGTAAATCTTTGTAATCACAGGATAATGCTCGTGGTGGGCTGTCATTGAGATTGGGGACAAAATAAAGAAACACTGAGAAATTAACACAGAACTCATGAAGAATTTATTTCATGCAACTGGGCTTGTGAACAAGATTCACACCACATGATAAATCTCTTTTTGTTGGGAAAATATTTGACACCTGCATTGGTCTACATATTTAATATCGCTCGGTGTGTGAACTGAATCGGGCCATGAAAAGCCTAAACCCTGGGAATCTGCATTCAGTTTCAATCTTGGTGGTTCACATCACTTGGGAACTGCAGCAAAAATGCAACAGTCAAATCAAAGTTACAAAAACAGGTAAATTAATGTAGCTTTCAACATTCAAATATATAAAAAGAGAAAAAAGGTATTGAATTTCCACTTTGGGCGCAATCAGCAATCCGGTCACAAATTATGCTATTTTTTTAGAAGTTGATTTTATGTACTCGAGGTTCTGCTCAAACTCATTTGCATATCACCAAATGGAAAATCTGCTCTGAACCAGCGTATTCGGACAGTGTTTTAGAAATTATTTTTTTCAGATTTGCATTAAAAATTTACCTTGATATTCTTTAAAAGTGGTAAATTGGTGCAATTTTATGAACATAGCTGAAAATGGGTTTAATCACCTGAAAGGTTAACTCTGCTTCTCTCTCCACAGATGCTGCCAGACCTGCTGAGTTTCCCCAGCACTTTCTGCTTTTATTTTAATCAGAGTGTCTAGCCTACCACTTGTGGGCAATCAGATGTTAAATAACTGAAAATATATTTACTAGCTTCTTTGGTGTACAGTTGTCAGTTTCTTAGTTTTTTAAATTTTAAAAGCTTTATTAGTGTCATCGCGCCTAAAATAAAAGCTTAATTTTAAGAGCCATCTTGAAGCCCCACAAATGGGTGCAAGTAGTGGAAACTTGTAATGCAATCTAGGGGCATAGCCAGTTTTGTAGGTGGGGCTAGCTTTGAGCATTTTTTTAAAAACCAGTGCAAAAGATTGCGAAAACCCTATTTGCACTGGATATAATTTGCGCTTGATCTTTTGTGGTGATTTGGCTGATTTTAGGTGAATTGCCCAAATTGGGCACTTCACCCACCACTTTAAATACTCAGGGCTTGATGTTCAATTCAGGGTCGGGAACCCGCATCCGGATAATTTTCAGGTCCTGGCCCCATGCTGCATCCGTGTCGCTCACATGATGCTATCTTTAAATGTTAATGCCCTATTTGGGCCTAAGGCGAGCTCAGTACCCAATTACTGGGGCTGAGCATTACCAGGAGGTGGAAGATGCTTGCAGAGCATAAGCAGCAAAGGCATGATGGGACCAGCTGCTGTCTTGGAGACAGCAGGCAGCACCTCAGAGGGCCAGCAGCCTACCGTGCAGGGAATTGGCCATATGGCCAAACAAGAGGTACAGCACAGAATCCAGTGCAAGATCCCCCCAGGTCCCGAGATTTTTTACCTTATAAAAATTTAACTTCTCCCCACATCGAACCCAACAGTTGTGCATTAACGTCTACCAGACTGTTTGGGTTTGCTGATTTCCCAACTGAAATTGCAGTCACGCTGTCCCTGGCTCGATAATAAGCTCCTCAAGGAGCTTAGCAGGCTGTTAATTGGAGGCGAGTGGGTTCCTGACTCCCTCCCCCCCACCCCCACCCCACCCTCACTTTGAAAATTGGAGAGCATCCTGGAGGTGTCAGGATACAGATATGTCTCTGATAAGGAGGCATTGAAGGCAGGTACAAGTCCTTGCCGCATTTGGAGTGCAACATAGTCTCCGGACCGATTACAGTAGGGATTGCTCCTCGTCTGCCTGTGGCTGGAATAGATTTGCTGTTCGGCAATAATTTTGTTGGGGGTAGAGTGAAAGCAGCTCCGGTAGTCTTAGACCAGCCAAATAAGACCAGAGAGACAGAACAGTTACAGGAGAAAGTCCCTGGAATATTCCCTGACTCTGTAGTAACCAGGTCCATGGCCAGAGAAAGCTAAGCCAGTAATTCAGTCAGATGACCCAGAGGTCTGGCTGGCTAAAACTTTTTTCGGAGATTTAGGAGAGGAGATTTTCCGTGATTTAAAAAGATTAGCGCAGACTGCCTGCTGTAAGGCAGAAAAAATGCCTGAATGCTATTACTTTAAAACTGGGGTAGTGATGGGGAAATGGGGACTTCCAAAGTGACCAGCAGAGGAGGAGTGGACAGTGGTCCACCAAATATCGTAGGGAACTCATGAGGATTGCCCATGAAATCCCAATGGCTCGGCACGTGGATATCCAAAAGATCCAGGGCCAGATAAACCAGCACTTTTATTGGCCTCACCTCCACAAAGATGTGGTTAAATTCTATAGGACCTGCCATATCTGCCAGGTTTTTGGGAAACCACAATCTGAAATCAAGCCCGCCCCACTAATACCCATCCCTGCTATCGAAGAACCCTTTAGCTTAGTTCCGGTAGATTGCATAGGACCTTTACCCAGAACTAGGATCGGTTTCCAATATCTTCTAACAATCATGGATATGGCCACCCAATTCCCAGAGGCCATACACTTTTTTAAAAAAAAATTACAGCCAAAGCTGTGATTGAGGGAATGACCCAGTTTTTCATCCGCTACGGACTGCCCAAAGAAATCCAATCTGATCAAGGATCTAATTATATGTCCAGGGTATTCCAAGAGGTCATGCATAGCCTCGGCATCAAACAGCTAAAATCCTCAGCATATCACCCACAGTCACAAGGGGCTCTGGAATGATACCACTAAACCCTGAAAACTACGATCAGAGCCTACTGCTGTGAGTACCCCCACGATTGGGACAAAGTTTATCTTTTCTGCTCTTCGCTACCAGAGATTCACCCAATGAATGAACAGGCTTCAATCTATTTGAATTGGTCTATGGGCATGAAGTAAGAGGTCCCCTTAAACTGATTAAAGAAAAATTTCTAGATAAAAGGGAGGAAACCCTTTCACGTATCAGCCTTTCACGAGTGACTTTTTAAAGCATATGCTATGGCTGAAGATCATCTAAAAACCTCTCAGCAAAACGTGAAAAGGCAGGTGGACAGACATGCTTAGGCTCAGACATTTAAATCAGGGGATCAAAGTTCCAGTACTGTTTCCATTACAGGGTGAACCCCTAAAAGATAGGTTCAGTGGCCCGTACTATATGTGGAAAAAGATCAGTGAAGCAAATTATCTGATTTAACACCTCACACCGGAGAAAGAAACAAAGACTGTGCCACATCAATATGTTGAAGAAATGTCATAGTTGGGAACAGGACAAACCAGTGAATGTATGCCAGGTAGTGAGAACAGTGGAAACGATAGTTCCTCTTCACTACGGGAAGAAGGGAACCTAGAAAATTCTCAGATTGAACCCCCTACTGTGAAATTGGCCAATACAGAAATCCTAGGGAGACTAGAGACAGTATTTAACCGAGAAGCAGAGAAAGGACCTAGCAACACTGCTAAGAAAGTTTGGGGGAAGAGTGTAGGGAAAAACCGGATCGTACGTCTTTGCCCATTCATGATGTGGATGTAGGGGAGATCCCACCTATAAAACAAAATTCATATCGACTGAGCCCTGATAAATTGGTTCAAGTCCAAGAAGAAAGCCAGTACATGCTAGAAAATGGCCTAATCAAACCCAGTCAAAGCAGCTGGAGGACACCTATTGTATTAGTCCCTAAGCCCGAAAGATCAAAGAGACTCTGTATTGACTACCACAAAGTTAATGCAGTGACTCGAGCAGAATCGTATCCTTTTCCTTGCCTTGAAGACTGCATTGACAGTATAGGTAACTTTGCCTACATCAGTAAAATTAATTTATTAAAAGGATACTGGCAAGTCCCCATGACCACCCAAACTAAGGAAATTTTGGCTTTTGTAACACCCGATGGGCTTATTCCAGTATAAAGTCATTCCATTCAGTTTAAAGAACGCCCCAGCAACCTTTCAAAGACTGATGAATCAGGTGATGGCTCGTTTAAGCAATTGTGTTGTCTACCTTGATGACCTACTGGTCTATAGCGACACCTGGGAAGATCATCTTAAACATTTAAGAGCACTATTTAAGGATCTACCAAACGCCAACCCAGCTTAGGTAAAAGTGAGTTCGCTAAGGCCAAAGTGACCTACTTAGGACATAATGTAGGCCAAGGTCAGGAGTTGCAAAGGGCAGCAAAAATACAAGCCCTGATAGATATCCCCATTTCCAAGTCCAAGAGAGAGAGAATGCAATTCCTGGGGATGTGTCCCTCACTTCAGCAGCCTAGCTGCACCCTCAACCAGACTATTAAAGAAAAATGTCAAGATACTGTGGTCAGAATGGTTCAGATGGCTTTTGAAAAGTTGAAGGCTATTTTGACAAACGAACCCATATTAGCAGCCCCAAATTTTAACAGATCCTTTAAGGTGGCTATTGACGCAAGCGATGTAGAAGTAGGAGCAGTCTTACTCCAGGAAGATGACGCAGGTATCAACAGGCCAATTGGTTATTTTTCAAAAAAATTAAATGGACATCAGTGTCAATATTACAGCATAGAAAAGGAGGCATTGGGACTTCTATTAGCTTTTCAACATTTCGAGATCTATGTTAATAACAGACACAGGGAAATTCTGATATTCACTGACCACAACCCACTAAACTTCTTTGAGAAATTCAAAGTTAACAATGCAGATGGAGTTTATTCCTCCAGCCATTGAAAAATCACACACAAAGCTAGGAAAAACAATGTGCCACCAGTAAACTGTGAAAGGCTACTGACAGTAAACCTGAAGAATGCATGTGCTGAATGCATGCAGATGTGTGCTATCTTATGTTTTTACTTTTCTTTCTTTATAAAATCAACAAAAATTGAAATACCATGGAATTTAATTTTTCCCTTTTTTACAGGGAGGTGTCATGCTCAAGCAAGGAGAAATTATGAACTATAAAATGAACTGATGAATTGAACTCATTGCAAAACAAGATGGAGTAAGAGGTCAGGTGACCTCTCCTGTATTACGAATACACATGGTAACTGCTGGAACCCTGAACCAATCATCATGTCTGGTCAAGTGTTGAAGAAAGCATTAGAAATGTAAATGGCCTATTCAATGTTAATGGCTACCTCTCTCCAAGTTGGGCAAAGAATGACTTGGCAGACATGGAGATTCCAGACTCAAACTCAGGATAATGGGTGTGAAAAAAACATCACTTTATCAAGATGGTATAGAGATGAGCAACATCCAAACCCATTGTCTAAGAATGGCCATAACATCAAACACAATTTATGAAAACACAATGGAAGAGACACTTGGGTCACCTGACAGAAACCAAGTCTCTGATAAGGAGTTTGTAATAAGAGACATTTTCTGTGCAGAAAGCCAGAAGCCAGAAGGAAGAGAGACCCATCTCAGCAAGAAGAAAGACCCTGCCAGAATACAATCTTTAAACTACCTACAGGCAGAGACAAAAGGTGACATTGAAACTCCCTACCTGAAAAATTGTAACAGGATGTTTTAACATTGAACTTTAACCAAAAAAGTCAGCTACAAGGCTGACTTTCCAATGCTTGACATCAGTGAATCAGGAAAAAAGAAAAGCAGGCCTGAACCATTTTAAAATCTTCCTCCTGGGGAAACAGCAAGGTTTCACAACAAACTCTTTTTTTAAAAATGAAAATCTATCAGACCTAAATGCATGCTATCTTTTAATCTCTATCTTTTCTTGTGTGCGTGCATGGGTATGTGTGGATATAGGTGAAGTTACGAATATTTTGGGTATTGTTTAATAAACATTTATCTTTCTTTAAACCTGCAAGAAAACCTGTAATTTGTCTGACCATTAAAATGCTCAAGGGTTAAAACACAATTTTTTTTATTCATTAATGGGATGTGGGCACAGCTGGCTAAGCCAGCATTTGTTGACCATCTCCAATTGCCCTCGAGAAGGTAGTGTTGAGCTGCCTTCTTGAACCGCTGCAGTCCATGTGTGGTAGATACACCCACAGTGCTGTTAGGAAGGGAGTTCCAGGATTTTGACGCAGTAACAGTGAAGGAACAGCAATATAGTTCCAACTCAGGATGGTGTGTGGCTTGGAGGGGAACTTGAAGGTGGTGGTGTTCCCATGCAATTGCTGCCCTTGTCCTTCTGGGTGATAGAGGTCGTGGGTTTGGAAGGTGCTGTCGAAGGCGCTTTGATACGTTGCTGCAGTGCATCTTATAGATGGTACACACTGCTGCCACTGTGCGTCGGTGGTGGAGGGAGTGAATGTTTGTAGATGGGGTGTCAATCAAGCAGGCTGTCCTGGATGGTGTCGAGCTTCTTGAGTGTTGTCAGAGCCACACCCATCCAGGCAAGTGCAGAGTATTCCATCACACTCCTGACTTGTGCCTTGTAGATGGTGGACAGGCTTTGGGAAGTCAGGAGGTGAGTTACTCATCGCAAGATTCCTAGCCTCTGACCTGCTCTTGTAGCCACGGTATTTATATGGCTACTCCAATTCAGTTTCTGGTCAATGGTAACCCCCAGGATGTTGATAGTGGGGGATTCAGTGAACGTAATGCCATTGAATGTCAAGAAGATATGGTTAGGTTCTCTCTTGTTGGAGATGCTCATTGCCTGGCACTTGCATAGCACGAATGTTACTTGCCGCTTATCAGCCCAAGCCTGGATATTGTCCAGGTCTTGCTGCATTTCTGTAAGGACCACTTCAGTATTTGAGGAGTCACGAATGGTGCTGAACATTGTGCAATCATCAGCGAACATCCCCATTCACACCTTATGATTGAAGAAAGGTCACTGATGAAGCAGCTGAAGATGGTTGGGCCTAGGACACTACCCTGAGGAACTCCTGCAGTGATGTCCTGGAGCTCAGATGATTGACCTCCAACAACCAGAACCACCTTCCTTTGCATTCGGTACGACTCCAACCAATAGAGAGTTTTCCCCCCGATTCCCATTGACTCCAGTTTTGCTAGGGCTCCTTGATGCCATACTCAGTCAAATGCTGCCTTGATGTCAAGGGCAGTGACTCTCACCTCACCTCTTGATTTCAGCTCTTTTGAGCATGTTTGAACCAAGGCTATAAGGAGGTCAGGAGCCGTGTGCCCTAGTGGAACCCAAATTGAGTGTCACTGAGCAGATTATTGCTAAGCAAGCACTGTGAAGAAGATCAAGAAGCTTGGAGATCACATCACCAACCTGAAAAGACTGGGAGCCCCAGAGAACGACATGGGAGAGTACCTGTTTGACAAGCTCACGCTGAGTTGATTGGGGTTCTTGAAACATTTATTCTCCACATGGTGGAAATGAAATGTGATCCAATTCTGGTGAATGCTTTCTGGTTAATTCCCAGTTTTCTCATCTCTTGCTGTATATAGAAATAAAAGTATTCATCATGGAACTGGTCTTTATATAATGCAGTAGCTGATTTGATTATTCAGTATGATTATACAGCTAGTAGTCAATGATTCTATTAAAATGTTTTCCTCTCCCAGGCCAGCCTCCCAAACTTAATTCAATGCTTGCCTAGGATAGTTTACTCACATCTCCCAACTTTTACTGAGAGGTTTGTAGGGGATATCTAAAATATGCAATTTCTGCTGTAAAAATGTCCTTGCCTCTGCAAGTGAACTGTCAGGCAGATGTGGAACATTAGAACACCTTCCATCACTCTACTGATGATTGAGAGTAGACCAATGGGGCAGTAATTGGCCGGGTTGGACTTGTCCTGATTTTTGTGTACAGGACATACCTGAAACATTTTCCACATTGCCAGGTGGCTGCCAGTGTTGTAGCTGTACTGGAACAGCTTGGCTAGGGGCGCAGCAAGTTCTGGAGCACAGGTCTTCAGTACTATTGCCGGAATTTTGTCAGGCCCATAGGCATTGCAGTATCCAGTGCCATCAGTCGTTTCTCGATATCACGCGGAATGAATCGAATTGGTTGAAGACTGGCATCTGTGATGCTGGGGACTTCAGGAGGAGGCCGAGATGGTTCATGCACTTGGCAGTCCTGGCTGAAGATTGTTGCAAATGCTTCAGCCTTATCTTTTGCTGGGCTCCCCCATCATTGAGGATGTGGATATTTGTGGAGTCCCCTCCTCCAGTTAGTTGTTTAATTGTCCACCACTATTCACGACTGGATGTGGCAGGACTGCAGAGCTTAGTTCTGATCCGTTAGTTATGAGATCGCTTAGCTCTGTCTATCGCATGCTGCTTACGCTGTTTGGCACGCAAGTAGTCCTGGGTTGTAGCTTCAGCAGGTTGACACCTCATTTTGAGGTATGCCTGGTGCTGCTCCTGGCATGCCCTCCTGCACTATTCATTGAACCAGGGTTGGACCCCCGGCTTGATGGTAATGGTAGAGTGGGGTGTATTCTGGGCCATGAGGTTACAGATTGTGGTTGAGTACAATTCTGGTGCTGATCGCCCACAGCGATCTGTTCAGATCTATCCCATTTAGTACGGTGGTAGTGCCACACAACACGATGGACAGTATCCTCGATGTGAAGAAGGGACTTCGTCTCCACAAGGACTGTCCGGTGGTGACTCCTACCAATACTATCATGGACAGATGCATCTGTGGCAGGCAGATTGGTGAGGACGAGGTCAAGTATATTTTTTCCTCTTGTTGGTTCCCTCACTACCTCCTGCAGATCCTGTCTAGCAGCTATGTCCTTTAGGACTCAGCCAGCTCGGTCAGTAGTGGTGCTTCTGAGCCACACTTGGTGATGGACATTGATGTCCCCCACCCAGAGTACATTCTACGCCCTTGCCATCCTCAGTGCTTCCTCCAAGTGCTGTTCAACATGGAGGAGTACAGATTCATCAGCTGAGGGGGGGGTGTGGGGGTCAGTGGGCAGTAATCAGCAGAGGTTTCCTTGCCCATGTTTGACCTGATGCCACGAGACTTCATGGGGTCTGGAGTCAACGTTGAGGACTCCCAGGGCAATTCCCTCCCGACTGTATACCACTGTGCCGCCACATCTGCTGGGTCTATCCTGCTGGTGGGATAGGACATACCCGGGAATGATGATGGCAGTGTCTGGGACATTGTAAGGTATGATTCCGTGGGTATGATTATGTCAGGCTGTTGCTTGACTTGTCTGTGGGACAACTCTCCCAACTTTGGCAAAAGCCCCAGATGTTAGTAAGGAGGACTTTGCAGGGTCGACAGAGCTGGGTTTGCTGTGGTCGTTTCCGGTGCCTAGATCGATGCCGGCTGGTCCATCCAGTTTCATTCCCTATTGACTTCGTAGTGGTTAGATACAACAGAGTGGCTTGCTAGGTCATTTCAGGGGGCATTTAAGAGTCAACCACATTGCTGTGGGTCTAGAGTCACATGTAGGCCAGACCAGGTAAGGACAGCAGATTTCCTTCCCTAAAGGACATTTGTGAACCAGATGGTTTTTTACAACAATCGACAATGGGCCATAAAACACTGTCATCAGTCAGTTGAGAGGTGAAAAGTGGAAATCATCCCCATCATTTCCCACCTGTCCATAACACACCATGTAAAGAAAATCAAGGCATTCTCCTCGTATCCTGGCCAACATTCCTCCCTCAACTAATTGGCTATTCATCTCATTGATGTTTACAGAAGGTGGATTTACTCAAATGGATGCAACATTTGCTTACATAACAACAAACTAAAGTTACACTATAAACCATTAATACAAAGAGTAAAGGTCAGAATAATCAACAATCCTTTGAAAGTGCACTTTCAGATATGAAAAGGAAGGGGCTAAAACCCTTTGTTGGGTGGAGGTTTCCACTCCATGCAAACACCCTGAAATTCAGTTCATATACATATATGAAACAAACAGATAGTGAATGAGATATACGTCTGTGGTGAAGAAAGTCCTCCAGGTTCAAATATGGCAGAAACACAGAAGAACGTTTAATCACCACAGCAAAGAAGCTTGAAACTGGAAATAGTTTCTTTGCATTGACAAAAATAAATCAGAACTATTCAACTATCTATCCAAGGAATTACACTGTGCAGCACAGAACAGAGAGATGTGTGCCACGGTTAGTCAGAATATCTTGTATTTAGCGGAGAGAGAGGGTATGGAGAATCTCCCATTTTGCTCCCATGAGGCATACACATGGCTCTTACTACACATAGGTAATGCTGCAAGAAGGTGCAAAAACAATTGATTCATTTGGTAGATACATATTTTGAGTTTTTTATGTCAATGTCAACAAACTGAAATTGATGAATTCTGGATTGCTTTTGGAACTGGCAAGAACTTCCAGTAAATAGCTGTTCACAAAACTGCCAAGCATTTGCCAATCTATTCTTACATTTAATGACTTTAGAAGTACAACAGTCTCATATTTGCAGAATTATTCCTTGGACAACTTGTAACACTTACCCTGCATTCCTACAACTTTAATAAACACCATATTAAGTCACACATGAAAGTTTTATGTTCTTGGAGAGATGTATAACAAGATTAGCAATGTGACTTGGATTGATCGAGCCAGGAAGCAGCTCTTTTCACAAAGGGCATGCAGCTTGGAGATCATTCCTCCAACCAAGGCAGTACATCTGAAGCAGACCAAAACAGCCCCTAATCTGGAAGAGGAACATTGTTAGGCTCACATCTTTTAATCCTGAACCATACTTATCCAACCCAGAGATGTGAGCCACTGTAGTCCACTTTGCCTGAAATATGTGCATATTACAAATTGATTATTGCAGTTACAAGACAGGGCGTTAAATACAATGCTGCAAATGGCAAAGCAGCTTTGAAGTAAGTGTACAGCCTTGTACTTGTTGTGATTTGAAGAATTACCTGTCAGTACCATGCATAAAGCTGAATTGGGTACTATTGGCTGACAGATCAAACTAAGATCACATTCCATAATTTACATAGTCTGTGCATTTATATCATAATATGTAGCCATTTTTCCTGCACAGTGTGTAGCTATCTTGCCGTTTTCTGTGAAATTACAGGCTCAGTATGTGTCAAATAAGGGTATAGTGTGTATGCTTAGATAATAATTGCATATAGAAAATATAGCCTTGCCACATAACTTAGTGTGATGAAAGTACTTTCTCTCTTTAACCAAACTTACTTTCTAAAACTTTGTTTTTGATAAGTTATTCAATAGGTTTGAAAAAACTGCAAAACAAAGCAATTGCACATGACTTTTTTGCAGATTGTTTTTCTTCCAAGGGTTCCAATAACAACTTGCATTTATATAGCACCTTTAACATAGTAAATCATCCCGAGGTGCTAGATAGGAGTGTTATATGACAAAAATTGACACCGTGCCACATAAAGAGATATTAGGCCAACTTGGTTAAAGAGGTAGGTTTTTCGAGCGACTCATAGGATGAGAAAGAAGTATAGATGCAGAGAGGTTTAGGGAAGGAATTCCAAAGCTTAGGACCTAGGCATCTGAAGGCATGGCCACTAATGGTGCAGCAATGGAAATTAGGGATGTACAAGAGGCTACATCTTGGGGGCTGTAGAGCTGGAGAAGGTTAAAGATAGGAAGGGCCAGGTTGAGGGGCAGGTGAACAATCCCTTCTCAGGAGGAGGATGGAACATTAAAACCTTTTAAGGAGGCTGTGTACTTTCATTTTAACAGTGTTTCTATTTTTAACCCATGTTGGCTGAGTTTTCTGGCCTTGGGAAACCCAGCTGGTAAAAGGAGGTGAGAAAGGCTGGATCTATCAGCTTAGTGTCTTTCCAGCATTGTTCGTGGGCCAGGAGGGGCAGGAGCATATCGTTCAGGCCCCGCATGCTAGCCAGTAAACACTCCTTCAATTCGACAGTCTCTCATACGGGTGGCACAGTGGCGCAGTGGTTAGCACCACAGCTTCACAGCTCCAGCAACCTGGGTTCAGTTCTGGGTTTGCAAGTTCTCCCTGTGACTGTGTAGGTTTCCGCCAGGTGCTCTGGTTTCTTCCCACAGCCACAGACTTGCAGGTTGATAGGTAAATTGGCCATTGTAAATTACCCCTAGTGTAGGTAGGTGGTAGGAGAATGGTGGAGATGTGGGATTAATGTAGGATTAGTACAAATGGGTGGTTGTTGCTCAGATTCGGTGGCCGAAGGGCCTGTTTTAGTGCTGTATCTCTCTATGACTCTCACTGAACCCCATGATGTCCCGCTCTTCCCCTGTGTTCACCATTTCTCCCCTGATTTCTGAACCCCTTCCAATCTCCCCCCAACCCCTGTAATCACATCCAACCTTCCCAAACATGCTGTACCCTGCCCCCATGATCTGAACCCTGACAACCACTAAACCTACCTGCTCCTGAAGAAATTTCAAGTGACTTTGGAGACCCATGATGATCATAATCTTCAAGAAAGGAGAGAAGTCGAACTGTGACAGTTACAGGGGCATAGCTTTGCTCTCAACTGTTGGCACAGTCCTTCCTAGGTTACTTGCCAATTGCAGAGATGGTGGTTCCAGAGTCCCAGTATAGTTTTTTGACCCACCAGAGGAACAAATGATCTTCACAGCGCGCCAACATCAGAAAACGTACAGAGAAAAAAACATCCCTTTGTACATGGCTTTCCTCAATCTCAAAAAGCCTTCGACTTAGTGAATCGAACTGCCCTTTGGAAGGTGCTACAGCAATTACAATTCCCAGCTAAGTTCACAAACATCATCCGTCTCCTACATGACAATATGCAAATAACAGTACCATGCAATGGCTCTACCACAGACCCCTTTCTTGTCAAAACAGGTGTAAAACAGGGGTGTGTTATTGCACCAACACTATTCGCAATCTTTTTTGCAGCAATGCTGCAACTTACTACTGACAGGCTCTCTACAGATGTGGTAATAACTTATCGCACTGATGGTAAATTCTTCAACCTCAACCAGGTGAATGCCAAAACCAAAACAACAACCACTTCTGTAACAGAACTACAGTATGCTGATGATGCACAAGTTAGTGCTCACTCTGAAGAAGAACTACAACAAATAGTTATGTATTCACCAAAGCCTACAAAAGCATGGAACTTTCCCTGAACACCAGGAAGACCAAAGTTCTCTACCAACCCACACCAAATGTACTAAATCCAATGCCTTCAATTGAGATTCATGGTGAAGTGTTGGAAAATGCCTTTCACTTCCCATATCCAGGAAGCTATCTATCTCAAAAAGCTGACATTGATAAAGAGGTACAGCACCGAAACCAACGTACTAGCTCAGCCTATGGTAAATGCTGTACTCGAGTTTTCGAGAATCGTGATATCAGGTCCAACACTAAACTCAAGGTCTATCTGGCATTGGTTCTCTCCACGCTTGTCAATGATGTTGAAGCTTGGACAACTTATGCCATATCAATGCCCAAGAACAACACTGTCTTAGAAAGATCTTGCGAATAAATGGAAGGACAAAACGACAAACATGAGTTCTCCAAGACACAGACATGCCAAGTATAGAGGCCATGATAATCTCACATCAGCTGAGATGGACAGGTCATGTTGTCAGTATGCTTGATTTAACACAGCCCAAATAGGTGCTCTGCTCAAAGCTACACCAGGGAGCCCACTCATACGCGGGAACCAAAGAAAATGTTTCAAAGACAATCTCAAAGCCCAAGAGGGTCTGCTCTATTAATATCAACACATGGGTAGCAGATACCCAATCACGCTCAAAATGGTGATCGTTCATCAAAAATGGTGTCAAGACCTACCAATCAACAAGAGCAGCCACAGAGAGAGAATGGCGAGAGAGATGGTAAGAGAGGGCAGCTGCTTGCGCCATCAATCCGCCACCACCTCTACCAGCCAACAACGATTGTCCTCACCAAGGGAGAGCCTGCAAGGTTAAGATACGGTTCTCAGCCATCTGCAAGCCCACAGCCAACACTGACATTTTGCTTCCACCCAGCCAACTGCAGGGAAGAATCATCCTTGACACGAGGGATTGCCAGTGATGATGATGATGGCCTGCTCCTGGGTTGCAGCTTGTGCCATAGGATTTCCCTGTTCAACAGGCAATCAAGCCTGTCAATTAACTTAGTGTCAGCTGTGGCTCAGTTCGTAGCACTCTTGCCTTGGAATCAGGAGGTTGTGGGTTCTAAGACCCACTACAGGACTTGAGCACAAAAATAAAGGCTGACACTCCAGTGCAGTACTGAGTGAGTGTTGCACTGTTGGAGGTGTCATCGCTTGGATGAGACTTTAGACTGAGGGCTCTGTCTGGCCTCTCAGGTAGACATAAAAGACCCATGGCACTGTTTCAAAGAAAAGAAGGGGAGTTATCCTTGGTATCCTGGCCAATAGTTATCCCTCAATCAATATCATCACAGATAATCTGGTCATTATCATATTGTTGTTGTGGGAGCTTGTTGTGCACAAATTAGCAGCTACATTACAGCAGTGACTGTACTTCATTGGCTGTAAAGCGCTGCGACCTGTGGTTGTGAAAGGTGCTGCAAAAATGCAATGCAAGTCTTTCCTTTTCTCAACAAAATTCATACAACACAAATAGCAGACACACAAAAGTAATTTCCTGCTAAGGTCCAAATCACATTAGCAAGTATCCAGACCACAATTAGCATGCTCAGATTACTAGAAAATCTGTGGCGTACACGATGTGGCCATTATCAATTTAAATCAATTAACCAATCCAAGTAGATCAGAAGACAGCAAACTTCTTTAATCTAAATGAAATGAACAAATCATAGATTTGCCACATTTGGCTGAAGTAGGCTGGTATTTGGAGGAAAGCTGCTCCTATTTAAAGGACCTGGAGAATAGTGGCCTGAATAGAAGCCTCTGTTATCAATAAAGAGGGAAGAGGCTGCCAGTGCAAGCGATGTGGAGGGAAGCTGATGTTATTGCTTCCGTTGCGAGATACTGTTGTGAAAAAAAAGGACGTTGTTGTTTTTCTGATGGACCTAATTGGGAGCTTTTGCTTGTGCAAAGCATCTAATCAATCACTTCCCTGAGGGTCTGGAACCAAGTTACAACCTTGGAAAGGAAAATTCTCAGTTGCTACCTAGAAATAAACTTGAAGGGAAGTGCTTCTGAGCAAAAGGGATGGGCAGTATTGGTATTATAGTGGAAGAAAGAACTAGTGCCACTGACCTGAAAATAATACACTGCATGGATTTTGAACTTTGTTCAATTGAAGATAGCCATCAATTGACCATAATGGTAATATATAACTAATTGTTGCTTAAAGATATTTTTGGTTGAAAGCATTTGTTTTAATTTTGAATAAAGATTTTTGTTTTTTTTAAAAAATGGGCCATTTATTATGATTTAATTTGATGTTTCTCATCTTTGACATTATATTCCTTAGTTGGTTTATATTCATTGTGTTTTAACAGTGATTAGGTTTATTCAGCTGACAAACTTAATAGAATACAGCTATGAAATGCTGCTTAAATACTGTTAGATCTGTTGTCTTGTTACATCTGTCAGTGGAATGGCTGTCATACTAAAATAATGCCAGTTCAGATGTTCTGATGTAATAATTTAAGATTATATTATTTGTTTTATCTGGCTATGTAAGTTTATAAAATAGGAAAACAAAGCTACAAAATATTTAAAATTAGTATCTCAGTGACATGCAGCCTATTATATTGCACTATTATTGCAATTTAACATTTGTAACTCTGAAAGTAACATTATATAAATGTTATTTTGTGATGCATGCATACATTTCTCAGCTTGATAAGTTTAGGTTTAAACAGTTAGGTGCATATGATTTTAAAAAGTTAGAAGCTTTTTCCATTCAAGTACATTATTGCTGTTTCCTAGTCATTCAGAATGGAATGACTAATTCATACATATCACCGCCCCCTTCCCCAAATCCTCCTGGTATGGAGGGCGCTAGCTATGAAGAGAGGTTGAGTAGATTAGGATTATTTTCATTAGAAAGACGGAGGTTGAGGGGGGACCTGATTGAGGTGTACAAAATCATGAGAGGTATAGACAGGGTGGATAGCAAGAAGCTTTTTCCCAGAGTGGGGGATTCAATTACAAGGGGACACGAGTTCAAAGTGAAAGGGGAAAAGTTTAGGGGGGATATGCGTGGAAAGTTCTTTACGCAGAGGGTGGTGGGTGCATGGAACGCATTACCAGCGTAGGTGGTAGACGCGGGCACGATAGCGTCTTTTAAGATGTATCTAGACAGATACATGAATGGGCAGGAAGTAAAGAGATACAGACCCTTAGAAAATAGGCGACAGGTTTAGATAGAGGATTTGGATCGGCGTAGGCTTGGAGGGCCGAAGGGCCTGTTCCTGTGCTGAAATTTTCTTTGTTCTTTGAAACAATGGCCAAAATTTTACCGGACCAGGGCATCTCGCAGCATGTACTAGTCCTAACTTTCTGCACCAACTTTAATTGCCAATTAATGTGCAAATGCAGAAATTTTTGGTAAGGTTGAGGGTGAGCTGCCATTCTTGTGAGACTAACCACTAAGCGAGGCAACTCCTCCAGCAACATGTGGTGATTCGCCAATCATGGGTTATTGTTTCCTTGTCGCAGCTAGCTGAATGATTTATGCATTGATGAAGGCATGTGCATTAAATTTGCCACAATTTTGGTAATGAAATCTGGGCCATTCTCTCCCTTTCCTGGTCCCTCATGTAACCCACACTGTCAGCAGCAACAATCTCACCTGCACTGTATTGAGAATTTGGCTAGCTTTAATAGTGTACAAATTCATAGATCCTCCACTGTGATATTTTATACACATTGCCAGATGCCAGTTATTTCATCCAGCCAGGAAGTTTTGGAACTGTCAGGTATTGCAAATAACTCAAATCTATTTTTTAAATACTTGATAACGAGCCAAAGTTAAATAGGCAATTTTAGAAGGTCCTTACCTCAGGATATGCTGCATATGCTTGTGCCAATTTGACAATCTGACAATTGTGGCTGGTCCCTGCGATCAAAACCCTACAATTTGTTTATTTGTTTTTTTTTATAAAGAGAGAAATTATCACAGAAGATATGACAGTGCTAAATAATGTTTGAGAGTTCCCTTAAAAATCAATACTTTTACTAATTGAGAGAACATTTATGAGAATATTGTTCAAATCCATGCCCCAGTTCCTACATTATTTTCTTGCCTTAAAATTCCTCTTGTTTCACACACTACTCCCTAAAAACGAACATGCAAGAGACCCTGTTACTAGATCTCTCCTTTTTAGCTTTTGAACCATTGTCCAAGCTGTCCATCAGAGCAATATGGATTGTCCTGACCTGTGATTTTCCTTTCTCTCTGGGGAAGTTCCTGTGCTCCTCACCTTCTCTCAGAGGATCCACTTATGGCTGAGCAATTACGCCCTAAGTAAAAACTGAATGGGCCTATGTTGTTCCAAACTGCCATTTTAAATGTGAAAATATATTAGCCCGAAACTATAACATTGTTAGCATTGATTCTGGCAGCAAGTGTGAGTCAACAACTTGGTAAATTCCAAATAAATGATGCGGCTGACATTTGGCTTGAATGATTAATAGCAGCTAAAATATAATGAAAAATAATTTACTTGTCAAATAAGAGTGAACTTAAGGCTGTTGGCATATTGTGGTAAGTAACTTGCGAACAGATCAAGGAGACAGCACCAAGCTATGGTGGTCTACTCACATTGTCCCATGTCCAGGCAAAGCAAAGCTCTACACATGCACACTTAAATATGTACAGAGTTTTACTAACCATGGTCCGAATGCCACTGAAATTCCTAAAGCTAATAAAGAGCTGACTGTCCAGTCTCATTAGAAATAAAGATTACATATTATTACATAGTATTTACAACACAGAAACAAGCCATTCAGCTCAACAGATCCATACTGGTATTTATGCTCCACATGAGCTTCCTCCTACTTTTCTTCATCAAACCCCATCAACCTATCCCTCTGCCCTCATGTACTTATCTAGCTTACCTTTAAATGCATCTATGCTATTTGATTCATCTATTTCTTGTGGTAGAGAGTTCCACATTCTCACCACTTTCTGGGGAAAGAGGTTTTTCCTGATTTCCCAATTGGATTTATCAGTGACTGCCTTGTAGTTCTTGCCTCTAGTTCTGATCGTCCCTGCAAGTTGAAATATCTTCTCCACTTCTACCCAATCAAACTCTTTCAGTACCTTAAAGATCCCATCAGGTTACCCCTTGGCCTTCTCTTTGCGAGAAAAGAGCCCCAGCCTGTTCAATCCTTTCTAATAAGTATAACCTCTCAGTTCTGATATCATTCTAGTAAATCTTTTTTTTTGCACCTTCCCCAGTGCCTCAATATCCTATTTTATAATAAAAGCAAAATACTGCAGATGCTGGAAATCTGAAATAAAAACAGAAAATGCTGGAAGTACTCAGCAGGTCAGGCAGCATCTATGGAGAGAGAAGCTGAGTTAATATTTCAGGTCTGTGACCTTTCATCATTTGACCACCCTAACCTCACCAGGGCACGACCGATTCCCCTGGTGAGGCAACCCAAACTTACCTTCAGTCCCGGCTCCTTGGAATCCTCCTCGGTCGGCTGGGCTGCAGTCACAGCAGTGCCCACCGCTCCAGGTGGCGCTGCTGAGAGTAAGAGCTGCCGGCCCGCTGATTGGCCGGCAGCTCACTGAGGCGGGACCTTCTCCCTCAAGTGGGTGGAAGTCCCGCCTCGGGCCAATTAAAGCCTGGGGATCCCTCAAATACGGATCCCCAGGCTGGGCAGAAGTGGAGTCGGCACTGACATTTACGTCCACTGTAAAATTCCGGCCATTAACTCTGTTTCTCTCTCCATAGATGCTGCCTGACCTGCTGAGTATTTCTTGCATTTTCTCTTATTTCATGAGTTGTACTGCCACTTTTTTGTTAATATGCACCCAAAAACTTTGCATCATATTGAGAGTTCAACTGTATCCCTAGATACCACGTGTGAGAAACTCGGTCAAATCACTGCAAAGCCGATATCTGACCCACAATTCTATATTTACATAGCTTATCTTCCTTGCTTACTGTGCTGATCCAGAATATTGATACATTTTAAGTTAAAAATAATAATTCAAATGAAACAACCTCAGAAATTAAACAACAATTATTGCATTATAATTTACAAAAGGACGACTCTAAGGTGGAAATTTCTGTTGGCATCAGCGGACAAATACTCATGAGATTCCTTTCTCCACTGTTTAAGTCATATACTTTGAACGGGTTAATGTGCCTGCTAAAACAGCGACCAAAGAATATTAATTCCAGGGTAATGCATTTTCTTTAAATGAGGCATCAAGGTTTAAAACCTGATTTTATGTTTTGTAATACCTAATTAAGGAAGTCCATATCCTACGTTCATTTTCAACTTTGCTGAAAATGGAATGGAGGTATTTCAGAACGCGGGACGGGGGATGGCAGCAGGAAGAGTTACTAAGAGATTTAGATGTAATTTTGGCGAGGATTAAATGGGCCTATGGGGTTTTCTCTTTCTCCATGCTCTTCTAAATCTCGCACTTTTAGTTATGTCAACCGTGGAGTTTGTTACTTCATCCAGACAGTATTATTTCTGCCCTTCAAGTGTTTAATCGTCTTTGAAGAGCAGTCTATGAAAACCCAGAAATCAGAACAAGGCGGGAAGTACAGGTCCTGAGAGAGGGTCTCAGACCTGAAATGTCGCCTGGCTGATTTGTTTCTCCTTAGTTGTTGCCTGACCGGCTGAGTTTTTTTTTCAGCTTTCTGTGATTTTGTTTCCTGTTTGTTTTTGTCTACGAAGATCCAGGTCCTGCCTAGACTATTAATATTACATAATTGACAAATTTAATTTCTCATTAACCTGATAGAAAAGAGCAGCTGTGCTGGATGGAGGCCGTGAGGAATGAAATTGGCTTTTTTGAGAGTTTTAAAACAATGCACAATTATAAATTTAAAATGTTTTTGAAACGCAGTCCCATCTGTGTGCTTCATAGTTTCCTTTTATTTATAATAATGTTTTGAGTATCAATACCCAGCAAAATTGTGTTTCTTTATTTGCTTGGGGCAGGGAGGGGTAGTTTTAAAGTCAGTGAACCGCATGCCCCCCCCCCCCCCCCCCCACCCCCAGTACTTCAACGTCCAGTATCAATAGACCAATATTGGCTTGTTGTTATTGTCTGCTTGTCCTGTCACTCACTGTCAGATTTTTTAAAAAGCGAATTAATGTTTTTTGTTGGTGGCGATCGGGGCGAACCTTGAAGTAGAAGCCAAACTGCCCCACTGCTAGATTTAGGTGCCTGTATCTTCTTCACATTCGTTTAATTAACTACGTTGGGCCTTTTGTCCTGAGCATAGCCATAAACAGAGCGCTGTGTTTTAAAAAAACATGACCGTGAGCAGGGGTGGATAGGGCTCCCATTAAAGTTAATTCCTGAAAAGGCGACTGGAGCTGAGTGCCTGGATCCACTCTGCCAGGCAGACAGGTAATGAGTGTCTCTATGGTAACGCCAGTGTCTAGATGAGAAGTAGGATCCTGGTCGGCGAGCTGTAATCCCACAACATGCACTGTGGAGCTGTGCAAAGGGCTCCTTCGAGCTATAGTTCCATTTATTGTGGCATGTCAGATTTTTAAAAAAGTGTACGAATATGATTTATGTCTACATTCAATATTCTGTCAATGTATTTTGAACACATTTGCATATAGATCGAGATAGTTTATGGTGTACATATACAGAAACATTGTTACGATAAATACAGTAAAATAAATTAGTTTAGTGTAGAGTCGATTTTATCTTTCTATATTGAATCAAACTGAATGGCAGACACGCATTACATAAGCAATGAGAGGCGACGTGTGAATCAGTGCATGGATAAAAGGGATAGTGTTACGTAAAAAATGTATTTCTATATAAACACCTTGTGATTTTCATAATTATGATACAGATGTAAAATATTTAAATATTTATAAATAATTTAATTTGTGTTGAGACAAAGTTATTGTACAGGTATTGTTAAATAACTAGTTGAGTTGGGATTTGGCGTGATCAAAGATTGCCAGTTCTGATACGAAATGGATGGAAATGTCGAAGTCGAATCCTGAAACATCAGTGAAAATCGTCCAATTGAATTTGTCTTATATGGTGACCGTCAACCAATGAGCCGAAATTATAAATGGATGGAATCACAAAATGAGATTCCTAAAATACATGAAACTCTGAATCTCACCAAATCAAAGTGGAATTTGACTCGTTCAGTCATTGTAAACCAATGGGCTTATTATAAACCAATTAAATCACGGAAAGAGGTCCCCAAAACAGCAGTAAAATCTCAGATTCCTATATAATAAAAGGGGAGTTTGACTTATTCAGCCATAGTAAACCGCTGGTTTTGTCCATGTCTTTGTAGGAAAGCGTTTTTATTTAACTTACTGGATTAGAGTCCTCTTCTTTAAACTCCCGGATTTGAGTTGATGTTTGCACATCAAATCATATTCAGTGACTTCGGTACTGCTGGATGCTGCTACTTCCCTTCTGCTTCAGACAAAATACTAGCCCTTCGCATCAAACGTTTTTTTCCCTCCAACTACCAAATTACAGATAGCTCACGTCAACTCGATTTTACCTCAAAAATAGAACTCAATGCATTAAAGCCAAACTATGTACCAGCTTGGAAACAGAACTGTAACTGTTTGAGCGTCTGAATTATTCTAATTTATAAATTGCCCAAAGATTCCCATAAATTTAGCTGACTTCGATCAACCAAAGTGAAATCGGTGCGTTTAAGTAGTTAACAGCAAAGACACAATAAAATCTGTCAGAGCAAACACACCAGCATACTGCACACATGATTCAATTCTACTGTCAATATTTAATTAACTGCTTATGCATAAAATCTAGCTTTAAAAAAGTGGACATGTTTGCAGCGGAAATAACACTTATTTAAGTGAGAGTTTTCTATGGAAATGAAGTGCAGAATATTACTGTCAATATCCACTTGGCCTCCCGCACAGAATTAGGAGCTGGGACGCAGAGCTTGTTGCCTGGCGACGAAGTACATCCAATGTACCACATCCTGACTTCCATTCTGTCTGTATTTTACCTATTTCGTAATACTCTTGGACCAACCAAAAGATTAGCGCTAAATGATCTACCCTACATAAATCTACAGTCTGTGTCAATAATCTCTCCACATACAAAGACACACACACACACAATATATCCATTCAAAAAACATCCCAGTGAGAATGGTTCCCAATTTCCCCTATTAATTCGTTTTAGTCCCAGGCGTCTTTCTGTTTTCCACTTGTGGTTTCCGCTGCTCTACTCTCAAAGGACTGGCTCATTTAGCTAATTATAATGAACTGGAGAGCTGGTGCTTTGCACTGCTCATCCAAGTGCAATTTACCTGGCCAGGAGAGTGCTAATGCAGGCTAATTAGTGACTACTGCAGGCAATGAGAAGCGGTGAACAAATGGGATGGGGGTGGGGATAATGAAAACAAGACGAAGCGACAAAAAGGAAGGGAAACTAACAACCTAGGTTGGGCACTTTTCTATCCGTAGGATGGCCTTTTAAACCGTGCAATGGATCGTGTTCCTCCCCTGAAACTGCCATTCGTTTTACATAAAGCAAACGAAAGGATCCTGTGTTCTTCCAAATAAGAAAACGGAAGACCTAACTGACAGGAGTGTGTCAGACAGTGAGGTGAAGACTGGGCACAGAAACCATACCGCTTAAGATGGCACTGCATAAAAATAAAGACGTGGCGAAGATGAGGCCGAGACAGTTGATGGTAATACACAAGAAAGATAAACGTAAGCAGAATTTTTTTTTAAACCGTTAGAGAAATAAATTAGGAGTGGGAGAGAAAAGCAGAGACTGATGGGTAGAGGGAGCAGGAAACAGTTGCTGTGTGCCAGGGGGCATCACGACAGCACATCACTGCAGAATGGTATTCCGGAACATCGACCTATGGCCACTGTGCTCTTTCATGTTTTGTACCCTGGACAAATTCCCATCAGTTGTTCCACAGTCCAATAACCTTCCAACAAAATAGGAAATAGGCGAATCGCTAACTTCATCCCTCCTATAAATAGACGCTGTTCCATACTGGCTAGAACGCAATTTGGAAACTCATGCAAACTTACAATACCATTTTACAGTTCAATGAACACATAGCGCTATTATAAATATCGTCTTTATTTGGAGGATTTCTTACAGCTGTATCTGCTTTCCTCTGAAATGATCTGAATATCTAAATGATTTTAAGATCAGAGCTGGGCAAAGTTCAGATGCAGGGATCCAACATTTGGAACGGCCGTTTATTTACCTTATTTTACATTGAGACAGTGGCCAGGTGTTCAACACGAGTAAGCAGCCATGCAAATCAGTACGTGACAGCCAGAGGGCCGCCTAAAATATTACATAGCACAGTAACTACCCAGACTTTAAGACAGAGAAAACATTTATTGATCAGATATAAATAAATAAAATTCCCACTCTGGAGACTAACCGTTGTTTTTACTGGTACGTATACCGCTGGTTTTCCGGCAGCACCCTTTTTCTGATCGCCCATCCCCAGCTGGAATCCCTTCGATTTCACCCAAAATTTGAATTTGGCATTATCGACCGAGCTGAGCTCGACTCCGCTCAGGAGCTGTACAATCCGGTCGTATTTTTTCCGAGTGACCGTCTTTGTTTTGCCCGAATCCCCGTAGGTCCTCAGACACCAGTCCTGAAAGTGACCGTACATGTCGCGATCCCCACTGCTCTCCCAATCGATCGCTTTGTTCGCCATGTAGAAAGGAGGAAGGGGGGGGGGGGGGATCGTTACACCTCCGTACAAATCCCCCTTAAAAAAAAGAAAATGGGCTCAGTCTGTGAACACTTCGGTACCTTTTTTTTTGCGGAGGAGCTCCTCCTCACCCCCCAAAAAATTGCAACACAAGCTTACATAGATCGTCCGGGTCAATAAATCTTATGGCCAGGCATGGTCAGTGCGATTGAAGCGGCGGATCTAGTTGTGGAAGAACAGCTTGTTGCAGGTTGGATGGGTTGGATTTGGAGTCACTTTGTGGGAGGTTGGGGCTGGCTGTAAGGTCCGGATGAGCCGCTCTAGGTGATGGTGTAGTGTTGGAAATGCGCCTGCAGAGGGGTCTCTGTTCCTGGTCCAACCCCCCTTCCTCTTCCTCTTCTCACCCGGTGACCTGATTGGACGCAGTGACAAAAGTTTCTCGGTGACAGCCAATCAATGATGTCACGGCCAGATGTCCCATTTAGGAATGCGGTGGAGTGCGCCTGCGTGGGTTGGGAATGGAGCAGAGGGGCCAATCCTCAGGGTTGGGCTCTTTTACTCAACAGCGCACCTCTGCAGCCTGTAACAAAGCACATTGCTTTTAGCTTGAATTGTAGCAACACGTAGCATTAGAATTTAAAATTTCTTGTTTCATTTTTTTCTCTCCAAAGCCTGTGTGGAGCATTGTCAATGTTTTTAAATGCTGTAGGAGTAAGTATGGGCGACTCTGGTAGATTTGCCACAAATATTTTCAGGTTTACGTATGTAGCATTTGTAAAATGAGTTTCTGTCTGTTCCTCCCCTCTTGAATCTGTTCATTTAAGAATTGAGAACATGGACACAGTTTGGAGCCCCACAGCCCACCTGATCGCACAGGTTAATGATAAATATGTCCCAAATGCATATTCATATTAGATTGAGCTTACAAACGCGCGAATGTATCTCTCTATATTACACCTCAAATTCTCACGTCTGTGGATTGAAAAGATATAAATTGGGTACAACTGATGCGGCAGACTAATATGTAATTTAGTGTCTTGAATAAATATGGAACTACTGTTTAGCACTTTACATCAGACATGTATTTAGTTTTTGTGTTTTGATATATTTTTTAAAAGTTAGTATCAATTTCTATTCATAAAAGTGTATATTAAATAGGAAAACGTTTCTAAACATCATTTCATTTGAACTAAAATGGTGAGATCGAATGTATTCACTTTAATAATTATTATAACTGTAGATGTTTACAGAAATATACAACAGAAAAACAAAACTGATACACCCTCCCTCCAGCATGGAGGTCATTGGCTGCACGCTTTGCCTAGGTTTTGATGAATTATTTGTGGTATGCAACCGTTGAATACCAATTCCAACTCTCACCTGTATACCTGGACCTGAGTTGTTAAAATTTGTCACGGATCCTGTATCTAGTTATTAAATACAACAGAACTGTAAACATTCATTTTCTCAATACGTTCCTGGATAGATAAGTTTAATGAATCACAGTAGCTTCTCAGCTAGTGTTTATAGATAAGTATTAAATCAAACTCTTCAGTTTAGTTCCAAATGGATAAATATTTAGTCATGTTGGAACGTAACTGGACATAAATACAATATTAAACCTTGCTGAGTTTTTTTAAAGTAAAGCTGTAATAAAATACGGTAACGTAAATTTTAAAGGATAGACAACGGGTTAGTGATAGGTTATGTTTGCAAAGAGGACAGGCAATCCGGATTCTGTTTCTCCTAGTAAATAGAATAACCAACTAACCTAGAACGGCAGTTCATCTGTTGCCATGGCAGCACTGTCGTAAACATTTGGCCGGATGCAAATCCTAGATCTAACATGCTTTCAGCAGTGTTTTGCCACTGGAAGCTTATTCAGAACGTGAAGTTGCTGATATGGTATAGCTGTCATTCTCACTAGAAAACAATTAAATGGCCCAAAGGCACCAGAGTGGGCTGAATCCCCACAAGGTCAACACAATACCTGCCATTTCGTTATATCTCCAGTACCAACTTTAAGCCCAATATTACGACATACACTTTTCATTGCATTTTAAAATGTCCTGTTTCTCATGGTTTTTAAGTTTAGAAATAAATCGGCAGAAAATCTGCTGAAAATAAAAGATTTATGGATTTATTAATATTATGTAACCTTTGTTATTTTATTTTACGTTTCCTATTAATTAAGGCTGCATACGGTTGGCCATTAACATTCATGTGTTTAAGTATAATCTACACTGGCCCTATAATGTCCTGATGATCAGTTAGAAATTATTTCCTGATAAATTTCCAGTAATTATGTCAGTTATTTGTTTTTCACTGTCATCATCGCCCATTGGTGATGTGCAGCAGGCTGGCAGTGGGTGTTGGCATTGAAAAGCTGCTGATGGTGCAAATATCCCAAACGGGATAAAACTTCTCCACAAAATGAACTATATATTAAAAAATAGGAGATAACCAAGAATGAATTCAGGGAAGTAATCTAATCTCAGGGTTCAGATGACCGTTATGAACCATTTGAGCTACACTCTTGTGATTTGTGATGCCAAGTGAACCTCTCAATTAGTATTTGCACCGCATGGAAGATGGCAGGATCCCCAAGGACACATTGTACAGCGAGCTCGCCACTAGTATCAGACCCACCGACCGTCCATGTCTCCGCTTTAAAGACGTCTGCAAACGCAACATGAAGTCCTGTGACATTGATCACAAGTCGTGGGAATCAGTTGCCAGCGATCGCCAGAGCTAGTGGGCAGCCATAAAGGCGGGGCTAAAGTGTGGCGAGTCGAAGAGACTTAGCAGTTGGCGGGAAAAAAGACAGAGGCGCAAGGGGAGAGCCAACTGTGAAACAGCCCTGACAACCAATTTTACCTGCAGCACCTGTGGAAGAGTCTGTCACTCTAGTATTGGCCTTTATAGCCACTCCAGGCGCTGCTCCACAAACCACTGACCACCTCCAGGCACTCACCCATTGTCTCCCGAGACAAGGAGGCCAAAGAGAGAAGAGAGAACCCAACCCAAACCTGACTCGACCTGACTACATGTGTTGGGTTCGGGTCGGGTCAAAATTCTGAGTCCAGCATTTGGGCTCGGGTCGGGTCAGGCTGAACACTGCTTCCAGGAAGTCACGGGATCGGGCTTACCCATGAATCCCCACAACTCCAGCTGCTGGAATAGCCTGCTGTTGGAACAGATGAAGAAGATTTGTGTCGGGTCGGGTACGAAAAAAATTAAAGGGTTTGGGCTCGAGTCGGGTTGGCGTTGGCTGTGGTCGGGTTGGGCCCGGGTCAGGTTTTAATTTTATACCCGAGTCAGGCTTTAATTGTTATGGCCAGGTGGTAAGGGGTGTGGGTGGCTCCCACTGTTCACCTCCCAACTAACTGCCTTTGTGCTTTGTTTAAAATAAGAGTTATTCTCTGAGTGTTTTTTAGGGTCAAATAAACAGACAAATGACAGTTTTTTTTGTAGATTGAAAACAACCATTATTACACAATTCCTGAAATGCTTGCAACCTCACTTATGCACCCATTCACTCACACATGCATACACAAGCTTTGTTAGAGAGGAAAAGGGTAAATGGTTTAAAGTGAGGTAGGTGTTCTGGTTCATAGTAAACCTGTTGAATCTTCTAAGGAGGACAGTCTCTTTTAACGGTGCAGGCCTGGGTGTTTGTAGTTTTGAAATTGTTGAGGTGTTGTAGGTTTCTGGTGGTTAAGACTTCAGACTGGAATTGGTGGTTACTTTCAGTTCTCAGCTCCAGCAAGTTGAAGTACAGAATTAGTAGCACAAGAACACAAGAAATAGGAGCAGGAGTAGACCATATGGCCCATCAAACCTCCTTTGCCATTCAATATAATCATGGCTGATCTTAGGCTTCAACTCCACTTTACCGCCCGTTCTCCATCGCTGTTGAATCCCTGAGAGACCAAAAATCTGTCTATCCCAGCCTTAAATGTATTCAATGATGGAGCATCCACAACCCTCTGGAGTAGAGAATTCCAAAGATTCACAACCTTTTGAGTGAAGTAATTTCTCCTCTGCTCAGTCCTAAACGATTGGCCCCCTATCCTGATACTGTACTCCCATGTTTTAGCGGAAACAATCTCTCAGTGTCTACCCTATCAAGCCCTTTCAGAATCATGTATCTTTCAATGAGATCGCCTCTCATTCTTCTAAACTCCAGACAATATAGGCCCAATTCACACAGTACTCCAGATGTGGTCTCACAAAAACCCTGTACAATTGTAGCAAGACTTCTTTATTCCTGTATTCCAATCCCCTTGTAATTAAGGCCAACATGCCATTTGCCTTCCTAATTGCTCACTGTACCTGCATGTTAACGTTCTGCGTTCCTTGTACAAGCACACCCAAGTCTCTTTAACATCAACACTTACAAGTTTCACACCTTTAAAAAAAATATTCTGCTGTTCTATTCTTACGACCAAGTAAATAACTTCAGCATTCCGAAGGGATCGTTCCCTCTGTGACACCACTCCTCCATTACCCCCACCACCTTGTCCCCTTCCCACGGCACCTTCCCCTGCAATCGCAGGAGGTGTAATACCTGCCCATTTACCTCCTCTCTCCTCACTATCCAAGGCCCCAAACACTTCTTTCAGGTGAAGCAGCGATTTATTTGTACTTTTTTCAATTTAGTATACTGTATTCGCTGCTCACAATGTGGTCTCCTCTACATTGGGGAGACCAAACGCAAATTGGGTGACTGCTTTGCGGAACACCTTCGCTCAGTCCGATAGCTTGACCCCGAGCTTCCGGTTGCTGGCCATTTTACCACACTCCCCTGCTTTCATGCTCACATATCTGTCCTGGGATTGCTGCAGTATTCCAGTGAGCATCAACGCAAGCTCGAGGAACAGCACCTCATTTACCGATTAGGCACGCTATAGCCTGCCGGACTGAACATTGAGTTCAATAATTTCAGAGCATGATGGGCCCCCCTTTTTATTTTTAGTTATTTTTTATTTTATTTTAGTTTGTTTCTACAGTGTCTACCCACTTTTTTTCATGTTTGTGCTTGGGGCCAGGCTTTCTGTCAATTAACACCCTCTCTGCACTAACGCTTTGTCTTTCACCACACCATTAACATACCATTTTCCTTTGCTCCATGACCTTCTGGTGGGTTATTCTCTGTGACCTTGTCTTATCAATACCTTCTCTTTGGTTATCTCTTGCCCCACACCCGCTTTACTTGCTTACAACCTATTACATTTCTAATATTTGCCAGTTCTGAAGAAGGGTCACTGACCTGAAACGTTAACTCTGCTTCTCTCTCCACAGATGCTGCCAGACCTGCTGAGTATTTCCAGCATGTCTTGTTTTTATTTCAGATTTCCAGCATCTGCAGTATTTTGTTTTTATTAAATAACTTCACACTTCCCTACATTATACTCCATCTGCCAGCTTGTTGTCCACTCACTTAACATGTCTATATCTCTTTGCAGCCTCTTTGTCCTCCCCACAGCTTACCTTTCCACCTACCTTTGTAGTATCAGCAAACTTAGATACATTACTCTCTGTCTCTTCATTTAAGTCATTAATATAGATTATAAATAGCTGAGGCTCCAGCACTGATCCTTGTGGCACTCCACTATTTAATGCCTGCCAACTTGAAAATGCCCTGTTTATGCCCACTCTTTGCTTCCTGTCTGTTACCCAATCCTCTATCCATGCTAACATATTACTGCCAACTCCATGAGCCCTTAATCTTGTCTTTTGTGTGGCACCTTATTGAATGCCTTTTGGAAATCCAGGTGTACTAACATCTACTAGTTACATACTCAAAAAACTCAAATAAATTTGTCAAACAGGATTTCATTCCTTACTTTAAATCAAATATTCTATCTTTATTTTTGCATTAACACTTAGATTTTATATTATTTATGGTTGAATAGTAAAACTTATGCCAATTTGAGAAGCAGATAAGTAGAGTGTTTAGAGCTACCATTTTCCTTGGTAGTATAGGCTGAGGAGCTGGGAGATGCAAACCTTAGGCACTATCATGTCACAACTGGCAGGAGGGTATAATTAAAGGGTGGCAAGTTTACAAGGGCAGTTTTCAATATAAGCGTGGATGTAAGAATTTATAAGGGGAAAGGTTGACACAGAAGTGTGACAAATACATGAAAACAGATGTACAAATTTGTAGACAGGAAATACATGCAGACATAAGATTATTTATATATAGCATACAGATAACAAAGATCCTGGAATTCAGTTCAAGATTGCATTGTAACTTTAAGGTTCAGATAGTGTTTATAAGCAATTCAGTGGCTTTGAAAATATGCTTTAACAGAGAAACATAGCATCATACTCTGGCATTGAACCTTCCAGTTATCTGCAAATTATTTCCTGATAAAATGATGGCAATGTGGTTAATCACACATCATCAGAATGGGGAATTATGCTTGACCTAGGCACTGACAGTCACTGCTGATGGGAGTATTGACACAAATCTTGATGCATCTCTACAAACGCACAGGAAATTGAAGCTGTGTATACCATAAAACAACAACCAGTATCAAGGAGTAATTGCAAGGCTGCAGTTGAAGCTTGTTATTTCTTTGTTTCTTAAGAACCATCGAAATTTTATTCTTGCAGTTAATGGCATTGCCTGAGCCTTCAATTAAATTACTGCTGTGCAATTACTCTTGGATTCCTTGTTTCTCCAGGTAATGCATTCCCAGTTGTCATTATTCCAAATAGTCTTAAAACTAGGCAAAGTGTTCAGACGTCTAAGATTTAAAGTGATTTTTTTTTGTATTCATTCATGGAATGTATGCATTGCTGGGAAAGGCTAGCATTTATTGCCCATCCCTAATTGCCCTTGAACTGTCATCTTGAATCACTGCAGTCGTGTGATGTTGGTACACCCACAGTGCTGTTAGATAGGGAATTCTAGGATTTTAGCCCAGTGACGATGAAGGAACAGTGACATATTTTCAAGTCAGGATGACGCTGATTTGGAGGGGCACTTGGAGGATGGTGTTCCCATGCCTTTGCTGTCCTTGTCCTTCTAGGTGGTAGAGAATGTACGTTTGGAAGATGCTGTCGAAGAAGCCTTGGTGCATCTTGTAAATGGTACATGCTGCAGCCATGATGCACTGATGATAGAGGGAATGAATGCTTGAGATGGTGGACAGGGTGCCAATCAAGTGGGCTGCATTGCCTTGGATGGTGTCTAGCTTCTTGAGTGTTGTTGGAATTACAAACATTCAGGCAAGTGGAACATATTCCATCTCACTTATGATTTGTGCCTTGTAGATGGTGGAAAGGCTTTGAGAAGTCAAAAGGCGAGTTACTAACTGCAGAATACCCAGACTTCTAGCCACTGTATCTATATGGCTTCTCCAGTTAACTTTCTGGTCAATGGTGATGGTGGGGGATTCAGCGATGATAATCACATTGAATGTCAAGGAGAGATGTTTAGATTCTCTCTTATTGGAGAACATCATTACCTGGCTCTTGTGTAGCATGAATGTTACTTGCCAAGACTGAATGTTGCCCAGGTCTTGCTGCATGTGGGTAAGGACTGCTTCATTATCTGATGAGTTGCGAATGGAATTGAACACTGTGCAATCATCAGCAAACATGCCCACTTCTGATCTTATACTGGAGATCATTGATGAAGAAGTTGAAAATGGTTGGCCAAGGATACTGCCTTGAGGAACTCCTGTAGCATTGTCCTGGGACTCAGATGACTGGCCTCCAACAAACATAACCATCTTACATTGTGCTAGGTATAACACCAACCAGTGGCGAGTTTTCCCCAATTTCCATTGACTAAAATTTTACTAGGGCTCTGTGATGTCAGTCAGTCAAATACTGCCTTGAAGTTAATGGCAGTCGCTGTTCCTCACCTCTTAAGTTCAGCTCTTTTGTCCATGTTTGGACCAAGGCTGAAATGAGGTCTGGAGCTGAGTGGCCCTGTTGGAACCCAAACTGAGCGGGTTATTGCTAAGCAAGTGCCACTTGATAGCATTGTTGATGACACCTTCCATCACCTTGCTGATGATTGAGAGCAGACTGATGGTGGGTGGGTGGGTTAATTGGCCAGATTCAATTTGTCTTTTTGCCAACAGGACATACCTGGGCAATTTTCCAAATTGTCAGGTAGGTGCCAGCTTTGCAGCTGTACTGGAACAGCTAGGCTAGAGACACAAATAGTTCTGAAAAACAAGTCTTCAGCACTGCAGACAGAATGTTGTCAAAGCCCATAGCCTTTGCTGTATCCAGAGTGATCATCTGTTTCTTCATGTCATGTGGAGTGAATCGACTTGGCTGAAATCTGGCAACTGTTACGGTGGGGACCTCAGGAGGAGGCCAAGGTGGCATCAACTCGGCACTTCTGACTGAAAATGGTTGCAAATTCTTCAGTCTTGTATTTTACACTCACGTGCTTAGCTTCACCATCATTGAGGTGGGGATGTTCATGTAGCCTCTTCCTCCTGTTAGTTATTTAATTGTTCACCACCATTCACGACTGGGATGTGGCAGGACTGTAGAATTTTGATCTGATCTGTTGGTTGTGGGATCGCTTTGCTTTGTCCATCGCATGCATCGAGAGAGAGAGAGAACAGCGGGAGCAGAGCTTTGAAAAGCGCGCCAAGAAATCGGAAGCCACAGAGAGAGAGAGACTGCTGGGTAAGTGAGGTTACATATTTCGGCGGTTGCTTTACCCGAAACACTACTCGGGTAGTGTCTCCCACCCATCCTCCTCCTCTAACCGAAAAAAAAAGTTCTGTCCGTTGGATTGCTAAGCTAACAAGTTTTGACTTTTTTTTTTGGTTTTCAGTAGATTTGTTGGGAATTTAGAATAGTGGGAATGGAGGTAAAGGCAGTTGAATGTTCCTCCTGCAGAATGTGGGAGGTAAGGGTCGCCAAGAGTGTCCCTGCTGACTGCATCTGCGGGAAGTGCACCCAACTCCAGCTCCTCGAGAACCGCGTTAGAGAACTGGAGCTGGAGCTGGATGAACTTCGGATCATTCGGGAGGCGGAGGGGGTTATTGAGAGGAGTTATAGGGAGGTAGTCACACCTCAGGTAAAAGAAGTAGGTAGATGGGTTACCGTCAGGGGAAGGAGAGGGAACCAGCAGGCAGTGCAGGGATCCCCTGTGACCGTTTCCCTCAACAACAGGTATACTGTTTTGGATACTGTTGGGGGGGACCGACTTACCAGGGGTAAGCAATGGGGTACAGGTCTCTGGCACAGAGTCTGTCCCTGTTGCTCAGAAGGGAAGGGGGAAGAGGAGCAGAGCATTAGTCATTGGGGACTCCATAGTTAGGGGAACAGATAGGAGGTTCTGTGGGAACGAGAGAGACTCACGGTTGGTGTGTTGCCTCCCAGGTGCCAGGGTTCGTGATGTCTCGGATAGTGTTTTTGGGATCCTTAAGGGGGAGGGGGAGCAGCCCCAAGTCGTGGTCCACATAGGCACCAACGACATAGGTAGGAAGAGAGATGGGGATTTAAGGCAGAAATTCAGGGAGCTAGGGTGGAAGCTTATAGCGAGAACAAACAGAGTTGTTATCTCTGGGTTGTTGCCCGTGCCACGTGCTAGCGAAGCGAGGAATAGGGAGAGAGAGGAGTTGAACACATGGCTGCGGGGATGGTGTAGGAGGGAGGGTTTTGGTTTCCTGGATAATTGGGGCTCTTTCTGGGGTAGGTGGGACCTCTACAAACAGGATGGTCTTCACCTGAACCAGAGGGGTACCAATATCCTGGGGGGGAGATTTGCTAGTGCTCTTCGGGGGGGTTTAAACTAATTCAGCAGGGGGATGGGAACCTAAATTGTAGTTCCAGTGTACAGGATGTTGAGAGTAGTGAGGTCAGGGATAAGGTTACAAGGACGCAAGAGGGCACTGGCAAGCAAGAACTTGGTTTAAAGTGTGTCTACTTCAACGCCAGGAGCATCCGGAATAAGGTGGGTGAGCTTGCAGCATGGGTTGGTACCTGGGATCTCGATGTTGTGGCCATTTCGGAGACATGGGTAGAGCAGGGACAGGAATGGATGTTGCAGGTTCCGGGATTTAGATGTTTCAGTAAGAACAGAGAAGATGGTAAAAGAGGGGGGGGTGTGGCATTGTTAATCAAGGAGAGTATTACGGCGGCAGAAAGGACGTTTGAGGACTCGTCTACTGAGGTTAGAAACAGGAGAGGAGAGGTCATCCTGTTGGGAGTTTTCTATAGACCTCCAAATAGCTCCAGAGATGTAGAGGAAAGGATAGCGAAGATGATTCTCGACAGGGGCGAGAGTAACAGGGTAGTTGTTATGGGGGACTTTAACTTTCCAAATATTGACTGGAAATACTATAGTTCGGGTACTTTAGATGGGTCAGTTTTTGTCCAGTGTGTGCAGGAGGGTTTTCTGACACAGTATGTAGACAGGCCAACCAGGGGCGATGCCACATTGTATTTGGTACTGGGTAATGAACCCGGCCAGGTGTTAGATTTAGATGTAGGTGAGCACTTTGGTGATAGTGATCACAATTCGGTTAGGTTTACCTCAGCGATGGGCAGGGACAGGTATATACCGCAGGGCAAGAATTATAGCTGGGGGAAAGGAAATTATGATGCGATTAGGCAAGATTTAGGATGCGTAGGATGGGGAAGGAAACTGCAGGGGATGGGCACAATCGAAATGTGGAGCTTATTCAAGGAGCAGCTACTGCGTGTCCTTGATAAGTATGTACCTGTCAGGCAGGGAGGAAGTTGTCGAGCGAAGAAGCCGTGGTTTACAAAAGAAGTTGAAGTGCTTGTCAAGAGGAAGAAGAAGGCTTATGTTAGGATGAGACGTGAAGGCTCAGTTAGGGTGCTTGAGAGTTACAAGCTAGCCAGGAAGGATCTAAAGGGAGAGCTTAGAAGAGCGAGGAGAGGACACGAGAAGTCATTGACGGATAGGATCAAGGAAAACCCTAAGGCTTTCTATAGGTATATCAGGAATAAAAGAATGACTAGAGTTAGATTAGGGCCAATCAAGGATAGTAGTGGGAAGTTGTGTGTGGAATCAGAGGAGATAGGGGAAGCGTTAAATGAATATTTTTTGTCAGTATTTACTGTAGAGAAAGAAAATGTTGTCGAGGAGAATACTGAGATTCAGACTACTAGGCTAGATGGGATTGAGGTTCACAAGGAGGAGGTGTTAGCAATTTTGGAAAGTGTGAAAATAGATAAGTCCCCTGGGCCAGATGAGATTTATCCTAGGATTCTCTGGGAAGCCAGGGAGGAGATTGCAGAGCCTTTGTCCTTGATCTTTATGTCGTCATTGTCGACAGGAATAGTGCCGGAAGACTGGAGGATAGCAAATGTTGTCCCCTTGTTCAAGAAGGGGAGTAGAGACAGCCCTGGTAATTATAGACCTGTGAGCCTTACTTTGGTTGTGGGTAAAATGTTGGAAAAGGTTATGAGATAGGATTTATAATCATCTTGAAAAGAATAAGTTCATTAGCGATAGTCAGCACGGTTTTGTGAAGGGTAGGTCGTGCCTCACAAACCTTATTGAGATTTTCGAGAAGGTGACCAAACAGGTGGCTGAGGGTAAAGCCGTGGATGTGGTGTATATGGATTTCAGTAAGGCGTTTGATAAGGTTCCCCACGGTAGGCTATTGCAGAAAATACGGAAGTATGGGATTGAAGGTGATTTAGTGCTTTGGATCAGAAATTGGCTAGCTGAAAGAAGACAGAGAGTGGTGGTTGATGACAAATGTTCATCCTGGAGTTTAGTTACTAGTGGTGTACCGCAAGGATCTGTTTTGGGGCCACTGCTGTTTGTCATTTTTATAAATGACTTGGATGAGGGTGTAGAAGGGTAGGTTAGTAAATGTGCGGATGACACGAAGGTCGGTGGAGTTGTGGATAGTGCCGAAGGATGTTGTAGGTTACAGAGGGACATAGATAGGTTGCAGAGCTGGGCTGAGAGATGGCAAATGGAGTTTAATGCGGAAAAGTGTGAGGTGATTCACTTTGGAAGGAGTAACAGGAATGCAGAGTACTGGGCTAATGGGAAGATTCTTGGCAGTGTAGATGAGCAGAGAGATCTTGGTGTCCAGGTACATAAATCCCTGAAAGTTGCCACCCAAGTTAATAGGGCTGTTAAGAAGGCATATGGTGTGTTAGCTTTTATTAGTAGGGGGATCGAGTTTCGGAGCCACGAGGTCATGCTGCAGCTGTACAAAACTCTGGTGCGGCCGCACCTGGAGTATTGTGTGCAGTTCTGGTCACTGCATTATAGGAAGGATGTGGAAGCTTTGGAAAGGGTGCAGAGGAGATTTACTAGGATGTTGCCTGGTATGGAGGGAAGGTCTTACGAGGAAAGGCTGAGGGACTTGAGGTTGTTTTCATTAGAGAGAAGGAGGAGGAGAGGTGACTTAATAGAGACATATAAGATAATCAGAGGGTTAGATAGGGTGGATAGTGAGAGTCTTTTTCCTCGGATGGTGATGGCAAACACGAGGGGACATAGCTTTAAGTTGAGGGGTGATAGATATAGGACAGATGTCAGAGGTAGTTTCTTTACTCAGAGAGTAGTAGGGGCGTGGAACGCCCTGCCTGCAACAGTAGTAGACTCGCCAACTTTAAGGGCATTTAAGTGGTCATTGGATAGACATATAGATGAAAATGGAATAGTTTAGGTCAGATGGTTTCACAGGTCGGCGCAACATCGAGGGCTGAAGGGCTTGTACTGCGCTGTAATGTTCTATGTTGTATGCTGCTTCTGCTGTTTAGCATGCATGTAGTCCTGTGTTGTTGCTTCATTTTTAGATACCTCTGGTGTTGCTCCTGGCATGCTCTCCTATACTCCACATTGAACCAGAGTTTGTCCCTGGCTTGATGGTAATGGTAGAGTGAAGGATATGCTCAGCCATGAGGTTGTGGTTTAATACAATTCTGCTGATGGCCCACAGTGCCTCATGGATGCCTAGTTTTGAGCTGCTAGATCTGTTCTGAATCTATCCCATTTCACATGATCGTTGTGCCACACAACACGATGGAGGGTGTCTTTAGTGTGAAGGCAAGACTTGGGGCAGGATTTTCCCTGCAGGCTTCTGAACTCTGCCATCAGGCTCAAATGTGGGTTAGAAGCCCACACAGTTGTGTTTCCATCTATCCTTCCAGCACAAACTCACCAATCACTCAGGCAGGACTGGTAAACTAAACTGTGAGTTCTTTATTCGAAGATTACCATAGTATATACACATTGATGGAGAGCTCTTACTACTATTGGGGAGACCAAGCACAGACTGGGTGACCGCTTTGCGGAACACGTCCGCTCAGTCCGCAAACAGGACCCTGAGCTTCTGGTTGCTTGCCATTTCAACACTCCCCCCTGCTCTCATGCTCACATCTCTGTCCTGGGATTGCTGCAGTGTTCCAGTGAACATCAACGCAAGCTCGAGGAACAGCATCTCATCTACCAATTAGGCACACTACAGCCTGCCAACACAGAAGTCCTCGAGGCGGCCAACATCCCCAGCTTATACACACTACTGAGTCAGCGGCGCTTGAGATGGCTTGGCCATGTGAGCCGCATGGAAGATGGCAGGATCCCCAAAGACACATTGTACAGCGAGCTCGCCACTGGTATCAGACCCACCGGCCGTCCATGTCTCCGCTTTAAAGACGTCTGCAAACGCGACATGAAATCCTGTGACATTGATCACAAGTCGTGGGAGTCAGTTGCCAGCGTTCGCCAGAGCTGGTGGGCAGCCATAAAGACGGGGCTAAAGTGTGGCGAGTCGAAGAGACTTAGTAGTTGGCAGGAAAAAAGACAGAGGCGCAAGGGAAGAGCCAACTGTGTAACAGCCCCGACAAACAAATTTCTCTGCAGCACCTGTGGAAGAGCCTGTCACTCTAGAATTGGCCTTTATAGCCACTCCAGGTGCTGCTTCACAAACCACTGACCACCTCCAGGCGCATAACCATTGTCTCTCGAGATAAGGAGGCCAAAGAAGCCTGCCGGACTGAACACTGAGTTCAATAATTTCAGAGCATGACAGCCCCCCATTTTACTTTCATTTTTAGTTGTTTTTTCTTTTTTACATTTTTTACTATCTTTTTTTGCATTTATTTCATTTCATCTTAGTTTGTTCAGTTTGCTTACCCACTGTTTTTTTTTCATGTTTTCATTTGCTGCTGTTCACTTGCTTATAACCTGTGACATTTTTAATATTTGTCAGTTCCGAAGAAGGGTCACTGACCCGAAACGTTAACTCTGCTTCTCTTTCCACAGATGCTGCCAGACCTGCTGAGTGGTTCCAGCATTTCTTGTTTTTATTTATTATATATTATATATAGCTCTTACTACTATATCTTGCTTGGTCAACTAACACATTCCAACAATTGTGTCATGTGACAGCTGACATCATATCCTGTCTGATGATGTATACAGATTATGGACATATCCACTGAAAGACATACTACAACATCCCCCTTTTTTCTAAAGTTGAGATTACACACTTATAATAAATAAACAAACAGATAATAACAAGGATGTCATAACATTTGGCGTCACTACTTCATACGATCTCAGCTCTCAACAAACCTTAGCTATTTCAGCTGGAAACCAGGTTCCCTCTGTCGGATGTAGAACCTGATTTTTTTGTCCTATGGTCAAACTTGGCAATTCTTTATCTGCATGCATGTCCTTCATCCTCCCCTGTTTTTCCATTTACTCCTCTTACACAGCTGTGGATAGGTGGTGGCTTGGAAGAATCGTTCGGAGTCACCTCCCAAACATGAGCTCAGCAGGTGAGGGTAAACTTGCACTCAGTGATGTTGCCCTTAGATGTAGCATTGTCATAGAGTCGTACAGCATAGAAACAGGCCCTTCGGCCCACCGCGTCCATGCCGACCATAATGCCAATCTATACTAATCCTACCTGCCTGCATTAATTCCATATCCCTCTATGCCTTGCTCATTCAAGCACCAGTCCAGATGCTTCTTAAATGTTGCTACTGTTCCTGCCTCCACCACCTCCTCAGGCAGCTCATTCCAGATACCCATTATTCTTTGTGTGAAAATTTAACCCCTTTGATCCCCTTTAAACCTCCGCCCTCTCACCTTAAATCTATGCCCTCTAGTTTTAGTCACCCCTACCATGGGACTCTGGCTATCTACCCCATCTATGCCTCTCATAATTTTATATACCTCTATCATGTCCCCTCTCAGCCTCCTTCACTCCAGGGAAAACAGACCCAGCCTATCCAATCTCTCTTTATAACTCAAGCCCTCCAAACCAGGCAACATCCTTGTGAATCTTTTCTGCACCATCTCCAGCTAAATCACATCTTTCCTGTAGTTTGGCGACCAGAACTGCACACAGTACTCCAAATGCGGCCTAACCAACGTTATGTATAACTGTAACATGACGTCCCAACTCTTGTACTCAATGCCTCGGCTGATGAAGGCAAGCATGCCATACGCCTTCTTCACCACCCTGTCTACCTGTGTTGCCACTTTCAGGGAACTATGTACTTGCACCCCAAGGTCTCTCTGCTCAACAACATAATCCCCAGGGCCCTGCCATTCACTGTATATGTCCTGCCCTGGTTTAACTTCCCAAAATGCATCACTTCACACTTGTCTGCGTTAAATTCCATTTGTCACTCCCTTGCCCACTTTCCCAGTTGATCTATATCCTGTTGTAACCTTAGACAACCTTCTTCACTGTCCACTATACCACCAATTTTGGTGTCATCTGCAAACTTACGAATCATACCCCTTACATTCACATCCAAGTCATTAATATACATGACAAACAACAGAGGGCCCAGCACCAATCCCTGCGGCACACCACTGGTCACCGGCCTCCAATCTGAAAAACAACCCTCCACTACCACCCTCTGCCTCCTATCACCAAGCCAATTTTGTATCCAATTTGCTAGCTCACCCTGGATCCCATGTGTTTGAACCTTCTGGACCCGCCTACCATGCGGGACCTTGTCAAAGGCCTTGCTAAAGTCCATGTAGACAACGTCCATCGCCCTGCCCTCGTCAATCCTCTTGGTCACCTCCTCGAAAAACTCAATCAAATTCGTGAGAATTGATTTCCCATGCACAAAGCCATGCTCACTATCCCTAATCAGACCATGCCTTTCCAGATGCATATAAATCCTGTCTCTCAGAATCCCTTCCAATAACTTTCCCACCACTGATGTAAGGCTCACCGGCCTGTAGTTCCCTGGCTTATCCCTGCTGCCCTTCTTAAATAAAGGCACAACATTACGTATCCTCAAGTCTTCCGATACCTCACCCGTGGTTAATGATGATACAAAAATCTCTGCCAGGGCCCCAGCAATCTCCTCCCTTGCTTCCCAGAGCATCCTAGGATACACCTGGTCAGGCCCTGGGGATTTATCCACCTTAATGTGCTTCAAGACCTCCAACACCTCCTCCTTTGTAATGTTGATATGCTCCAGGATATCGCTGTTCCCTTCCTTGAACTCACTAGCTTCCATGACCTTCTCCACGGTAAATACGGACAAGAAATATTCATTTAAGACCTCGCCCATTTCCCGTGGCTCCACACATAGATTGCCACACTGATCCTTAAGGGGACCTACTCTCTCCCTAGCTACCCTTTTACTCTTAATATGCTTATAGAATCTTTTAGGATTCTCCGTTATCTGCCAGGGAAATCTCATGGCCCCTTTTCGCCCTCCTAATTTCCTTCTTAAGTGTAGTCCTACATCCTCTATACTCCTCGAGGGATTTGCTCGATTCCAGCTGCCTATACCTGACCAGACCCTCAATATCCCTCGTCAACCAAGGTTCCCTAAACTTGCCAGCCTTGCCCTTCCATCGAACAGGAACATGCCGGCCCTGAACTCTTCCTATCTCACTTTTAAAAGCCTCCCACTTGCCAGATGCCCCTTTACCTGTAAACAGCCTCTCCCATTTAACTTTTGAGAGTTCCTGTTCTGTGCCATCAAAATTAGCCTTCCCTCAATTTAGGACTTCAACCTGAGGACCAGTCCTATCCTTTTCCATAACTATCTTGAAGCTAATAGAGTTATGGCCACTGGTCCCAAAGTGCTCCCCCACTGACACATCAACCACCTGTCCATCTTCATTTCCTAAGAGGAGGTCGAGTGTAGCCCCTTCTCTAGTAGGGCCATCCACATACTGCTTCAGAAAACTATCCTGGACACACTTAATAAATTTTTCCCCATCTGATCCCTTAGCACTAAGGCAGTCCCAGTCAATATTAAAATCACCTACTATTACAACCCTATAATTCCTACACCTATCTGTGATTTCCCTACATATATGCTCCTCCACTTCCCTCTGACTATTGGGGGGCCTATAGTATAATCCCATCAAAGTGATCACCCCTTTCTTATTTCTAAGTTCTACCCATATGGCCTCGCTGGACATTCCCCCCGGGATGTCCTCTCTAAGTACTGCCGTGATGTCCTCTCTAATCAATAGTGCAACTCCCCCTCCTCTCTTACCTCCACCTCTGTCATGCCGGAAGGATCGGTACCCTGGAACATTGAGCTGCCAGTCCGGCCCATCCCTCAACCACGTTTCCGTAATAGCTATAATATCACAATCCCATGTACCGATCTATGCTTTGAGTTCATCTGCCTTACCTGTAAGGCTTCTTGCATTAAAGTAAATGCAGTTTAGCCTACCAGATCTTTCATGCTCCCTGTCCTGCCCGGCCTGCCTACTGGACTTGCTTGCTTTAACCTCTACATTTGCCTCAACTATCTCATTGGAGAGACTACTACTTTGGGTCCCACCCCCCTGCAAGACTAGTTTAAACCCTCCCGAGTAGTACTCGCAAATCTCCCCAAAAGGATATTGGTCCCCCTCCAGTTTAGATCACAGGTCACCTCTGCACCAGAAGAGATCCCAATGATCCAAGTAGCTGAAGCCCTCCCACCTACACCAGCCCTTCAGCCACGCATTCATTTGCCTAATCCTCCTATTCCTACCCTCACTAGCACGTGGCACAGGAAGTAATCCTGAGATTACAACCCTAGAGGTCCTGCTTTTTAACCTTCTGCCTAACTCCCTATATTCACTTTGCAGGACCTCATCTCTCTTCCTGCCTATGTCGTTAGTACCAATATGGACCACGACCTCTGGCTGCTCACCCTCCCCTTTCAGAATGTCCTGCAGCTGCTCTGAGACATCCTTGACCCTAGCACCAGGGAGGCAACATACCATCCTGGAGTCTCGTTTTTGGCCACAAAAAAGCCTACCTGCACCCCTTACGATAGAACTACAAGCATTGTGACCTGGAGATCCTACTTCGTTTCCTGGCATTTAATAATCAAGGACATAACAGTACAAACCATGTGCTCTGCTAGGCCATTTGATCGCAGATAATGTGGTGATGACGTAATGTGATCAATGTCCCACTTCGCACACATGTCTCGAAATGGCTTGCCCGTGTAATGAGGACTGTTACCTGAGACAATTTCATGTGGCGTCCCAAACAAACTGAAAATGGTGCTCAGTATACTGGCAACAGCTGCACGTGACATATTGTGCAGTTGTCGAATTATCAGGAACTTGGAAGAATAGTCTGTCATTAGTAGAAAATCATCACTACAAGCACTAAATAGGTATGTTGCAATTCTGGTCCACTGGTGTGATGGAATTTTGTCAGGTATCAATGCCTTATTGTGCTGGCTTGGCTGGAGTGCCTGACAAGCTGGGTCTTTGGATGTCTCTTTTTGTAATTGTGGACATTTGTGTTGCCCAAAATTCATCAAATCGACTAGCAATACATCTTTGGCTTCTGTGTCTGGTCTCGGAGGGTCTATTGATGGAATTGCATCCTTTCGTAAGTGTTAAACTGCATCCCCTTTAAAACTACTGAGTGTATGGAACTGGTCTGGGTATTTAGATTTCAAGTCAAGGACTGACTCAATGGAGTTGTTCTTGATATGTGGTATCCCTATTGGTCCCATGAATAATAATTAGCTTAAGGCCTCTGCATGCTGATAGGCCTGCTATAGCTGGACCTTGTGTATCAACATGATAAAAGACCTGTGATGTCCATCCAAATGATTGTAGCAGCACTGCAGTGTTTCGTACCAATGCAATGAATCAGCAATTTGTTATATGCGGTTAACTTAGCTGTAATTAGTTGAACCTTTGCCTTCCAATGTTAGAGGTGCATATCTTTAAGTATCTTTAGGGGAAGGATGATGGCGCTCGCCCTGGTGTCAATTTTGGCCCTCAACGTGTGCTTTCCATTCTTCCTAGGACACACAATATTAATTGAAAATGTTTCCAGTGGTGTGATTGCATCAATGGACCTGGTAATATTGACGATGTGGAATACTTGCTCGCTCTCCTTTATAAGAACTTGGCCATCATCAGTTTCCATGCTGACTGCTGTGTTGGTGACTTCATATATGCGCTCGGCTCTATGCCTGGCATGCTCTGCATTGCTGCCAGTGTGCTGTATATGTTTTCTACTTGGTTGTGGCTTGCCGTGACTTCTTTCTGCAGCTTCTGAACTAGGTTTCTTACATTGGCATGCCCAATGCCCTTTAGTACCACACTACAGTGATCCTGGTATGCTGGGCAGCTTCTCAATGGATGAAGAAGTCCACATGTTCCACACGACTTGTTCGGTTTCGACATCTTGGCTACTGTGCCAATAGCTGAAGCTGCATCTAGTGGTTGCAAACTCTGTTGGCCTGCAAGGATAGCTTCATAGTTATGCCCATCATTTAATAAAACATCAGTGTCAAGACCTTTTGACTTTTCTAGGAGGTCCTTCTGAAAAGATTCAATGGGTGTCAATGCTATTACCAGTTCTGCAATTCTTTCAGTTATCTCAACTTCGGAAAAGTTGCAGTCCCTGCCTTTTTTCCTTGCAGCGACTGACAAATTGGTTGATTGATTCTTTTGGTTGTTGCCTATAAGAGATAAATTCCAACCAATGTATCCTAAAATTTACTTTCACAAGTAGTTGATCTTCTAGTGTGGTCCATACGTTCTTAGGGTCTTTCTGCTCGTCTTCCAATAAACCTGAGGTACTCAGCTTTATTTCCGATAGCGACTTTAATTTTGACCTCTTGTTTACCTGGTTCTGATACAGCCAACTCAAGGAACCGCAGCTCTACTCTTTGTTTGAAATGTTTGAATTCGGAAAGAATATCCACTGATTTCCAAATCATACAAGGGAATTTTACAACGTCTTGCTGATGTTCCCAGGATTTTCTGTAATTTCCTAGGTAGGAAGAAACTTTCCTGCCTTTCTCCACAGGAAGATTTCAATGTACTGCAGATCTGGCTTCCTGCAGTACCTGTACTCGCCAAGCATTGTTTTTGAATTCAGTGGAACTGCGGGCCTATGACACTTTTGCTCCCCTTCGTGCACTTTATCCGGCCCTGCCCACGAAGCAGTGTTTTGGCACGAAAGGCACCACGACGCTCCCAAATAGCTGTAATGGCTGTGATGGCTTTTTTTTCTTTCAGCCTTTTTTCAGCCGCTGCACTAAAGATCGAGGCAGCTCTTTGGCGTGCAGCCTGCGCGGATGGGCTGCCATTTTTTGAGCTCGCCACCGAGATCAGTGGTGGGCTCTTAAAATCCAGTCCCTATTGTGATTTCTTTCCCTGGACGGCCAATTAATGGCCAGAAGAGGAGAGGAGGGGCTCCCTGTCCAGTTAAGGATGTCGGGCAGACGGGCTTTTGAAGCTGGAGGACCAATCAGAGGCCTTCCAGCTTGGAAGGAGCAGCAGGCTGCAATGGAAAATAAGTGAGGGAGGGGGAGCTTCAAAATGGAGGTGCCCTCTTTCCAACTTTTTAAAATTTAAAATGAAAAATGGCTTTTTCAGCCAGGCCACAGTGTGGGGGTAGTAGGGGTGGGGTGTGGAAAGCCCCTCTAGCGGGCAGCCTGCAGCTTTTGCTGCACCCAGACAGGCAGGGAGGGCCTCGAGGCCTGCTTGGAGTACTTGGCTCTAGGTCTTCCAGACAGCTAAAATGGCCTCCATTGCCTGCAGGAGCCTGGAAACTGACTGGAAAATCTCAATCAGCCTCCTTTAATTGGCCTTAAGTGGCCCTTAATTATCTGGATCGGCTACCCGCTGTACGTGGGCAGGTACACTGCTGCCCTCCACCCCTTTCCCAAACAAAACTCTGTAAAAATGGCACAGGGGTGGGGTGGAGCCGGCATGCAGGCTGGACTGCCTGCCCGCCTCCAATCCTACCCCCAGTGGGAGCTCAAAATGAAGCCCTTGGTCTCCACAAGTATTGCCTTGTGGTCGTTCCTACCAATACTGTTATGGACAGATGCATCAATGACAGGTAAATTGATGAGGACAAGGTCAAGTACGTTCTACCACCACCTGCCGCAGGCCCAGTCTGGCAGCTGTGTCCTTTGGCCGGCTTGGTCAGTAGTGGTGATACTGTGTTGATCGTGGTGATGGACATTGAAATACCTCAGCCAGAGTACATTCTTCACCCTCACTACTCTCAGTGCTTCTTCTAAGTGGTGTTCAATGTGGAGGAGTACTGATTCATTAGCTGGTGGTGGTGTGGGGGGGTGGGGTGTTTGCGGTAGGTGTAATCAGCAGGAGGTTTCCTTACCTATATTTGATTTGATGTCAGGAGACCTCTTGGGGTCTGGAGTCAATGTTGAAGACTCCCAGGGCTACTTGCTCATGATTGTATACCTCTGTGCCATCACCTCCAGTGGGTCTGTCCTGCCTGTGCGGCACGATATACCCAGGGATGGTGATGGAGGAGTCTGGGACATTGACTGTAAGTTATGATTCTGTGAGTATGACTATGTCAGGTTGTTGCTTGACCAGTCTGTGGGACAGCTCTCCCAATTTTGACACTAATATCCAGATGTTAGTGAGGAGGACTTTCCAGGGTCAACTAAGTTGGATGTGCCTTTATTGTGTCCTGTGCCTGGGTCGATGCCACGTGGTCCATCTAGTTTTATTCTTCTCCAACTTTTTCATAGTGGTTTCATACAACTGAATGACTTGCTAGGCCATTTCAGACGGTAGTTGAGAGTCAACCATTGCTGTGGGTCTGGAGTCACATATAGACCAGACCAGGTAAGGATGGCAGATTTCCTTCCCTAAAGTGAACCAGATGGGTTTTTACAGCAATCTGGTAGTTTCATGGTTACCATTACTGATACTAGCTTTTTATTCAAATAATCAAATTTAAATTCCTCAGCTGCCGTGGTCGGCTTTGAACTCTTGGTTGTCCAGGCCTCTGGATTACTAGACCAGTAACATAACCACTATGCTACCATACCCACTATCTTTTCCAATAAAAGGATGTGCAATACATTTCTTTAAATTCTAGCTATGGATAAGGATACCTTTGTACATTATAAAAACCATAAAGACTAAATGCTACAGCTTATTGACTGTGGCTGTGTTCCTCATATCTAAAATTTTCAGAAAAATGAACTGCCATTCCTTACACTGAAGGAACACATCAAAGCTGTGTCTCTTGAATAATAGTGCTGTTTATTATTTTGGAATTAACTGATTATTCAGAGATTTCTTACTTGTTAAACAAAGGATTTACTGTATTTAATTGTCCTAACAGTTTCCATCAATAGATAGTGTCCTAAGGTCATTTAGGCAGCTCAGAAACTTCCCATAAAGCAGGAAGATGAAAGCATGCTTGATCTTAATTTTCAATAAAGAAACTGAAAGATCATGAAAATGGGGCCTCATGATGTTTCTGATTCTTTGGATTTTAAAGCAAAAGATGGGGTGGGGGGAACTTGCACAGGAACAAATAGCCTGTGGTAGTCAAGCATTGATATCAATATTGCTTGTTGATCCTATGATGTTGGTTGTTCCACCATTGCACAGCAGAATTCACCAAGTACTCATCCCTGCAATGGAATGTGAGCTCCATCATGTGATGGGTTAGTTTGACCAATTGATGATAATGATTTTGCAATAGTAATTCTGCTTTGTGTAAATTTCTGGAGTCACCAGAACTGCATTTAGACAAGTTGGCCCTAAAATTATTTAGGATTCTCATTCTCCCACCATAACTGTTGTGGGAGACTTGAAGAACTTCTAGGAAATCGTTGTACAAAGAACAAAGAACAATACAGCACAGGAACAGGCCATTTGGCCCTCCAAGCCTGCACCGATCTTGATGCCTGCCTAAAAGACTATTTTCAGTCAGAGTTACAGTGTGTCACGACAAAGGTGGGAGTAATGCACTGTTAATTCAGTCCCACTACTCCACAGGTCACAGCATATTAGTAAAGTTTCCCACCTACTGGAAATTAGCCAAATTAAACACCGTATTTATTCCCCAGAATAAAGCACACCAAACAAGGTTTCTTTAAACAACAACATATTGACTATTTATTAATAAACCAATTTTAGATGATAGAGATAAATCTGTATGTATGAACAGATGTTATAACTTCTTATTCTTCCTAACCCTCATGCATACACATACATTCAAAAACCAACATTAATCTGTTTTAAAAGATTGGTTTAAGTTAGAACTGTTTCTTAGGAATAATAAAATAACTGGGTTGTAACTTCTGGTAGAATATTTTTGGATCGGTGAGGTGTCCCAGAGTCAAATAGTCAGATGCCACTCGAAGTTTCCAGGTGAAATTAATGAACACTCTGTGGTGGGTAGGCATTCAAGGCAATTTGTCTGCAGCAGGCATCACACAGATCTCCCAGTAAAAGGTGTGGTAACAGGTCTACTTGGATTTCTAAGTAGCAGTCCAACAGTAGAAACTTTCTTGAGATTTCAGGAGCTTCCAAAAAATACAACAATGCAACAGGACTCAAACTTGAGGTGGAGATTTTTCAGAGATGGGAGAATACCTTCAGCAGTGTAGGCTTCCTATCAGCAAAGGAACCTTTCTCCCAAAGCAGTGATTCCCCACAGAGTGTTGCAAGTCCTCTTCCTGCGTCTTTTCGCTCTCTTCAGGCATAAACCGCAACAAGGGTTTTAGCTTCCATGCCTTCAATTTGCAATTCCTTCAAAGTTCTTTTAACTTCATGAAGCAATTAGAATTTCCCTTGATACAGGAATTATTTTTCAAGAGAAAGAGTTTCTGGGCTTTCTTCCTACCCTTTTTAGCAGCAAACTAGTCTTTTGGTTTCTTTCAGAGAGCGTTCTCTTGTTCTGGTCTCCAGAACAGGTTCCAGCCAAACACTGGTCTTTTCTTGCAAAAGAGAAACTAAAAACTCCCCAGCATCCAGTCATGTGACAGTCATGTGACAATCATTTCTCGCTGCTGAGTGGCTTGGAAACACAGATTGCCTTGCAAGTGCCCCACCCAGTTCAGCATTAACTGTTAGCAGAGAAATCCTTTTCTCAGTCTTAAAGACACACACCTCTTTCTTTTAAACACAGAACTTGTAACAAGTGGGAGACTGATAGAATCCCCAAGGAATTTCAGGGCAATGGTGTCCATTGGACCATCTGGGAACTATTGAAACTTAATTTTTAATCTTTTTAATTTCAACTGAGTTGACAGAACAGTTGACTCTTCTAACAATTATAATGTAACCACCCTTTTATAGCCACACATATGCAGAGTTCCATTTTCCAAGGGACTCCAGTAGTGTAGCTGAACTAGCTGTGCTTTGCTTTAAACAGTACCAGTTTCAAACTGATATCTTTGTATACTTCAACCTTCACATCCTTCCCCTTTGGAGTTCTGTTGCAAAAGCATGCCAGCTTACTACATCACTCATGTCCTAAAAACTTACCTGTAGGCACTTTTATATTATGATGGTTCTTGTGTACAAGTCCTATGCACCAGTAGCACTACCAAAGGTAAAACTGGTCTTAAGCCCAGTGCTAGCAGAAACCTGTTTTTTACCTAGCTTTCTCTGGCACCATTGGTTCTTAGTGATTACTAAGTCCATTAAATTGGTTTCAGTATGTCTAGAGTCTGATGTCATGATGCGATGTTATAAAACTGTGTAAAGGTGCATGGGATTAGCTCAGTGCATGTAATGTGGCCAAAATGTTTTGTTCTTTTGCCTGCCCTGACCTTGGACCTTAAATAATGCTAGTTAACATTAGGCTGTCCTTTAGTTTGCTTTTATGTTAAGAGCCTCTGGAAGCTACGCCATGGTCATGCCACTCCTCATTTTATGCGTAAGAGTGGAGCTGGTCATAGCTGATGTCACAGTCCTAATATTTCACACATGTATAATTGCCTAAGTGTCACAGCTATGGGTGTCTGTGCAGATTATCAAAAATTACCATCTGGATACTAATCTGCAAGGACACCAGCTCTGCTGTTATGCTTAAACATGGCTGACGGACACACACGGGTCATTTTCCTGCAACCTGTACAAAAGAAGCCCCTGGCATTAAAGCACTTGCTTTGATCACATCTAAATTCCATTATTTCATGCTTAGCATCCAGCTCTTCTCCTTATAAAGTTTTCTCATAAGTTCCGTTACTTGAGAAGCACTCATGTAAAAGGTAAAAGGTTGATCATTTTTATTGTATCACACCTTGTATATGTTAAATTGGTGATAGAAGCAAAATGGAAAACAAATTAGAAGTAAATCAGAGGGTAAACTTTAGGAAATTGTGCTTCTGGCGTGAAATGTCACCTGCAATGAACAGATATCAAGAATTTTAACAAAGGTCAGCAGACTGCTTGTGATTTTCCATCCATTAATTTTAGTGAATGGAAAATCCTGCAGGGCCCACTAACATCCATGCCTGAATTGCCAATACCCTGTGAGAGTGAAAATTGTTAAAATTATCCCAAGAAAATAATCTTTAATTATCTTGAATAACTGAGCTTCCAGTTTAGTAGATACAGAGGTATAGGAGCAACTGCAGCCTCAGAGCACAGATTAAACTCAAAGTGTACAAAGCCATAGTCCTCACCACCCTTCTGTGTGGCGTCGAGTCATGGGTCCTATACCACCGTCATGTACGCCTTCTAGAGCACTTCCATCAGCACTGCTTCCACAGTGTCCTCAAGATCCACTGGCAGGACCACATCACAGACATTGAAGTCCTGGAAACAGCCAACATCACCAGCATCAAGGCCATCCTCCTGCAAAGCCAACTGCGTTGGGCGGGCCACGTTGCCCAGATGGATGACAGTCGCGTGCCCAAGATTGTGTTGTATGAAGAACTGACCACTGGTAAAAGGAACAGAAAGGCCCCATGCAAACGTTTCAGGGACTCGCTGAAGAAGTCCCTCCCGGTGTGGCACATCGACCATCGCCAGTGGAAAGCACAGGCCTTAGATCGTGATGCCTGGAGATGCTACATCAGGAGTGCTAAAGACACCTTTGGGACTGAGTGAAGAACCAGCATGAAAGAGAAAAGGAGGAGGATAGATCCATTTGCCCCCAGCAGTGACTACACCTTCACTTGCACCCACTGTGGGAGAATCTGCTAGTCACAGATTGGCCTGACTAGCCAGCAGTGGGCCTGCAACCAATGAGTACAACCTTCCTAAAATCTTCGTCCGCGAAAAATTGCCAAGAGATATGCATGCTATATCAAACAACAAGTAGAGTTTTATACGCCACACCAAGCAGCAAGATACTTACTCTATGGCAAGGTATCTATTCTTAGAAATAAGATTATTATACAAAATAAATAAATATCATCTAAAATTGTACCTTATATTTAGGTATGATTATTGAACATAATTGAAAACATTTTGTGTAACAAGAATATGAACTGCTGTAGATAAAAGATGTGTGCAAAGTAAATAATTTAAAAAATCTTCTACTTAGTATCAAACATCATTGAAACGTCTCAAAGCATATCACCCATGGGGCAGGTCTTCCAACTTGGGTAGGGTGTAAAACAAGTGATAGTGGATCAGTCATCCATTATACACCTCACACAATTTTCTTAAAATTGGGCAGGATATATAATGGGTGGCTGATTCACTGCTGCCCATTTTATGCTCCTAGCGAAGTTGAAAGTTCTGGTGATGATGAATTATTATACAGCCAAACACAACAGTTATTCTGTGTTAGAGCAAAACTTGCCGCTATTGTTCAAATATGTCACAGATTCTTCACCATCCACCTGAACAGGACTTTGTTTTAACATCTCATCCAAAGGGTGGCACCTCCAACAACATAACATCCTTTCAGTACTTCACAGCAATGTCACTATAGAGTGATGAATTAGGACTCAAACACATAACATTTTAACCCAAAGACAAAAGTAATACCATTCCACCCGATTTGCTGCATAGATCTTGTCTTTTCAAAATGTTATAAGAATCATTTTACGGTCTTGAACATTAGAGTGTTAAACAAAGTATTTTTCATTATACTGTACTAGAATTTAGTATATCAGAATTTTACCACATAAGTACTATTCAAGCAAGCCAAGCTGGATGATAGGGTCCCTCTACATTAGGATTATCCTGGAGGACAAAGATACTCCTAGATTCCATTCCTTTAGTACCAACCACTTCCCTAACTCCCTCCTCCTGTTCCATCCCCACAAGATCACCTCTAAAAACAAGTGTGAGGGGCTCAAAGATTTCTTCTTCACCAAAGCAGCAAATACTTGTTCAGTCACCTCTGATGCCTTGTCCTTCCCCTTGCTTGGCAAACCATTCATCCTCCAGCCCCCTCCTACCCTAACATGAACCCCTGTCTCTCTCTACTTTCTCTCCCCTCTCCAAGCTTATTTAATCCAAGTGACTCACTTTGTGTTCCTTTGACCGTGCCCCACACCACCACCCCCCCCCCCCACCCCCCCCATTCCCACTAGATGTTTGCCCACACAATTTCCTTTACTGGCACCATTTTAGATGCCATCGTAAATAGTACCCTCTCATCAGTCCTCCCCCCTTTCAAAACCACCACCATCATCCCACTCCTTCAAAAAATTCAGCTCAGTGCTTCTGTTCTTGTTAAATACTGCCCAATGTCCAACCTCCCTTTCTTCTTCAAGGTCTCTGAAGGTTTTAGTACCTCCCAGATCTGTGCCCACCTCTCCAATAACGCCCTGTTTGAATCCGTCCTATTAAGTTTCCACTCAGAGTACCAAAACAGCCATGGCCAAAGTCACAAACAATATTCTGTGACTGTGACTGCAGTACATGATTCCTTCTTGTCCCCCTTGACCTCCTTGCAGCCTTCAATACAACCACACCATTCTCCTCCAGTACCACTTTTACTGCCTGCTCATTCATGAGAGTAAATAAACTTGATTCTGCCAATAGCAAGAGAGTTTCATTTTGCTTCAGTAGTGAATTTCAGCATAATTTTTTGTTATAGATTCTCATTCACTGGGAATTAGAATCTGCCGAAACTTAGCACCCTTACCAACGGAGACTACCAGTTCCTCAACTTGAACTGAATTTGAACCAAAGTTCCAGTGATGAAAGAATAGTTTTCTAACTATTCCATGCCAACCTCTGCAAGCTAAAGTTGAAAGGTATTTTTTAAGATTGTGGTAAACTGCATGTACAAACTACCATCTATGTTTTAGGGTCAATAAATCTGGTAACACTATAAGAAATTGTATAAAGCTGTTTGAAAATACTGGAATAGGTGAGAAAAATACCTTGAAAGTATTCTATTGCCACCTTACGAGGCCAATATCTAGTAATACTTGCTTTTTATGAAGTCAGGAGAACTTTAGTGCTATGTTGCTGATTAATGGATGATAAGCTCTTATTAACATCGGCATGAAATGTGAATGATTGGTTGCATAACATGAACATTACATTCTTTTTTAAAATAAACATGCAATAATCCAGGAAATTACTGGTTATAATTGGAAAACAAATCATGAATAATTCTCATGGGATTGTTGTTGATTTTAAAATCAAAATATACCAAAGAAATGCTGTTGTTTTATGTTATGTACTTGTATTTCTGCATCTCAGACGGGACAATATACACATTTGTATCAAAAGTGAAAGACAGTCCATTTCATCTCTAAGACTTCAGACTTGTGAATTCCCCAGCGATCTTACCATTTGGTGCTGTGTTAAATCATTTGTGCAACAACCATCATTTGAAATTCAGATCATTCAGAAACTAGCACAGCACTGAGAAGCATTGAATGTAACTACAACCATAGTATAATGGAACCCCTGTGAACTGCTTAATGGATAAGTCATCTCTTCCTGAACCATGATGACAATTAATGCATTATGTGTTTTATATGGATTGTTATTAAAACTATCATTGGCAGTTAGCATTGCTCCCTCCCATCATTAGCAAACAAATAATTAATATTTTTGAACTTTTTTCTAAATGTAATCATCAATTTTACAATTTGAAACTGTGCTTTCATAGTAACAGTTGTACAAAGGCTTCTTCATGGACAAAAATAAAATTTCTTCTCTTTAAAACAGCCACAGCTCTGACCTGATTGCACACATCCAAAGATTACAGTAACACAGAAATTGCACCAGATTTATTGAAAACACAAGGGGAGATTTTCTACTTCTGAGCACCAAGAACACAAATTAGAAAATGACATACCTCCAGCTCGGAAATTTTCATCCCATTTATTTTGGCATGGGAGTGCTGACTCAGAAAATCGACCCTATAAAACCTCACAAGCGTGCTACAAACTACCAGACAACGCAGCAACTTTGAAACTGTACAAGTCAGATAACAATGTGAATGTTGGAAATCTGAATTAGAAACAGAAAGGGCTAGAAAAACACAGCAGACCCACCAGGATCTGAAAAGAGAAAAGGCAGGTTGCATTTTAGATGGCAAAATAAAAAGGGGAAACTGCAAATGATAGATATGTTTAGTTTAGAGATACAGCACTGAAACAGGCCCTTCGGCCCACTGAGTCTGTGCCGACCATCAACCACCCATTTATACTAATCCTACACTAATTCCATATTTCTTCCACATCCCCACCTGTCCCTATATTTCCCTACCACCTACCTATACTAGGGGCAATTGCTAATGGCCAATTAACCTATCAACCAGCAAGTCTTTTGGCATGTGGGAGGAAACCGGAGCACCTGGAGGAAACCCACGCAGACACAGGGAGAACTTGCAAACTCCACACAGGCAGTACCCAGAATTGAACCCGGGTCGCTGGAGCTGTGAGGCTGCGGTGCTAATCACTGCGCCACTGTGTTGCCCTGATATCTGAAATCTATTCTGAGTAAGTGTTTCTTCTTTTGGGCCTCCTTATCTCGAGAGACAATGGATACGCGCCTGGAGGTGGTCAGTGGTTTGTGAAGCAGCGCCTGGAGTGGCTATAAAGGCCAATTCTGGAGTGACAGGCTCTTCCACAGGTGCTGCAGAGAAATTTGTTTGTTGGGGCTGTTGCACAGTTGGCTCTCCCCTTGCGCCTCTGTCTTTTTTCCTGCCAACTACTAAGTCTCTTCGACTCGCCACAATTTAGCCCTGTCTTTATGGCTGCCCGCCAGCTCTGGCGAATGCTGGCAACTGACTCCCACGACTTGTGATCAATGTCACACGATTTCATGTCGCGTTTGCAGGCGTCTTTATAACGGAGACATGGACGGCCGGTGGGTCTGATACCAGTGGCGAGCTCGCTGTACAATGTGTCTTTGGGGATCCTGAGTAAGTGTACAAACCCAAAAACAACATAACCTTTCTTTTGTCTTTGCAGATGCTGATGGACCTGATATGTATTACCAGTTTTTTGGTTATTATTTAGCATACTGAATAGAGGGACCTAAGGCAGAACTGATTCTGACAAACAGTCTCCAGCTGAAATATTCAGCTGGAGTTTCTCTTTAGAGACGTGAATGGGCCTACTATAAATTTCCAGCATTTTCTGTCTTTATGTAAGTAACGTCTTTTAGTGGTTGCCTCCAAGGGCAAATCCTATCAATTTCATCCTGACAAATAGTACAGGTACATCCATTCCAAGGGATTTAGAAAGTGAGTTTGACTAAAGATACTCTGAGTAAAAAAGAGCAGGAGTCAACAACAACAGATGAAAGTGTTTCAGTTGAAGTACGAAGCAGAAGGTCAGAGGGTGAGATCATAACCATCCATAGCTGACAGCAAAAGAGATCCTGTTTTTTGGGGCCTGGCTTTTAAAATAAAGATGTTTTTCTGGGCATGAGAGACTAGGGCCAGGATTTTGCAGCAGTACTGATGGTGAAACTGTCAGCGTTTGCCATCTTTACTCCTAGAAAATGACAGCAACTTCTGGAGTCCACACATGCGCAGTTAAACACAGAAATCCAGAGGTTGCTGTCAGTGATTCTATACGTCTCCATAGGGTGCGCTGTTGAAGTCCACACAGACTGCAATCAAATCAGATGAGAGAGTGCTATTAGTCTTGCTGTAAAAACACTTGAAAAAGTTCATAATTACTACTGATAAACCTCTCTGACCCTGAAAAACTAATTTATTTTTTATGGCATGTCACATTTCTCCATTATGGTAAAATTCCACATGTTTTAATTTTTTTAAGTTTGCTTATAATATTTCAGCATCTGTTGCAAACCCATGTATATCATTTATTTCGCTCTCTGTAACATGATATTAAAAAGTGAAGGAAAATCAGTGCATCGTACTTCCTGGTTTGCTGACTGTGAGAATACTTCAATGGTATTGGCTAATTGATAACCTCACTGCTGCTGGATACCTGGTGATCCTCTAGACTTGGTGCCAGATTCAAACTAATATCAGGAAAGGGGAAATCCGTGCCACACAGATCACTAGATCTTTGTGGGCAGCTTTCTTCGAAGTCAGCAGCAAGCACCATTGCTTCATCACTGACCAGAAAATCTGGGCCTATGAATTTATTGGGCAGCACGCCTTCTAGTTTCCATCATGCGGTGGTTTGTCGGAAACATTCCAAAACCCACATATATGCGGTGTACTAATACACAGTCCACCTTGAAGTTTGTGGCAACTCCAAGGAACAATCTACGATGGTGCTCCCCTCATGAATGTCCAGACTCAATGGAAAGATTTAGTGTTCAACTGCAGAAGGCCACTGATGTGGGCCTTGATAATATCACTGCTGTTGTGCAGATCACTGCAGATCGACAGGCAAGGTGACATAGAATCTCGGAGCAGAGGTAGACATGAAATGACAATGGACGATGTGCCAATCTTTCCTGATTGGTATTGGCAACATATCTGCACCATTCCATCACCCTCCTCTAATTTGTGTTAGAAAGCAGGTACTCCCAGCTGTGGAAAAGCTGCAGCCTACAGCTGGATCGTCTCAGGACCGTGCCCCTAGAGGTTGAGTACTATCTTCGTCTTAGATCCTTACAACACTCAGACACACTAAATGCTCCAGCTACTGAGGTAGCACCAAGAAGAATCACAAAATTATGTAGTACAGTACAACACACAGAGATTGTTAGGAGAGGGAAGCACTGTGCTAGTAGGTAATAGAATAAGAAACATCAAATTTTGTATAACAAAATGTGATATTTGTGGTATAGTATGTGGGGAGAATTTTATTTCTATGGCTGAGGAAAACATATGTGCAGTTGAAAGGAGAATTATGGCTGCTAGTAAGTAGCTTTCTGTACAAACATAGTTGATAGTGATTTTTTTTCCCAGGGCATGAGAAAGAGGAAAGGCAAAGGGCGGATGGGTTAATTATGGGGATGTATTGTCAAATGGTTCTTGCAGCTGGTAAAGGTGCCTGCACAGTTGAATCCTCTTGCTCCTCAAGCTCCTAAATAAATTTCTATGGTGATATTCAATGACTTCTTGCTCTTGCAGAACCGTGTTGACTCATCTTTCAAGAGCAAAGTTTTGGAGCACACAGCAAAAAGTAACGGGGGTCAAATTGACCTTGGGCACAAAACACATAAACAAGAGATTTTCAGAAGCATACTAGTTCTGCTTATTTCAATTCTGTTTCAGTAACTTCAGTTCTGTTTTACAAACTAAAACTTCTAGAAAGCAATTGCTTTTAAAATTGAGTTTTACAGATTACATTTCACACATCCATATTTGTCTATTTGAAAAGAAACAGGAACACAAGAAAGTAGAAAATGTATATCCTGGTTCACTACAAGCTCTGCATGTGTGTTAGCAATTCTATGGTATTAAAAAGGAGAGAAAATACCATCTCACCTGTCAGGGAGGAAAAAGATGACTTGCTCTTAAGCCATTTCGTAACTGACCAGAAGACATGCTGGAGTAGCCTAGAAGCTTTCACTTTCTACGTTATTTTCCTTATTTTGCTAAGCAGCAGCTGCTGGTCTTACCGTTGAGACCTTACTGAATTGCTGCCTGAACTGGCATTGTGCCATTTGTTGCATTATTAGACTCCCCAATAAGATGTATTTGTTTCATTATTATTCAATATGGAGAGCATGAGCAGCAAACAGGAAAACTTGCTGCATTAGGTTTATGTGAATAACGTCCACAGTCTTCAAATTCCTTTTTCACCTGTTTATTTATTAAAATTGAACTTTTGGTTATTACCCAACTGCCAACTCTTCAAATTTAACACATTGTTTAATCACCAAAATATGCAGAACACAAATAAGTAGTTATTTTCTTTTGTAAAAGTGTCACGATCCTTTTTTGTTCTTCTCGGGAAATATTGTGGTGCGTCTTTAAGGCTGTAAAAGATCAGTACTTCTTTCAGGCAGCAAGCTCCAGAGTCAGTGAGCAAAAGTACATTCTGGTTGCCAGGCAACAACCACACAGAGAGGGAGAACAGGGCTTCAATGCATCCATTTTGACTTTGAAACTGGCTAGCAGAGACGCACAGTTGACAGACTGATCCAGCACATGAAGGAAATAGGAGAGCTCTCTCTAAGTCAGATTAGACCCTGGGTAGCTTCTCTCTCAAACTTCTAAAAAGCTTCAAGCCAAATTAATTCCTTAAAGAAATAACAAATTATTGATCTGCTGTGTTCATCGCTGGAAAAAGAAATGTTTAATACTACAACTGCCAAAATGAACTGTTGAACCCCTATCTCTGGAAGGACCCTTTTCTCATCGGACCTTGGAAGACTGCAAGTGAACTTTAACTGTGTTGAATTAGAAGACCGTTCGTCAGAAGCGTAATCTGCAAAGACTTTTTTTTCAATTCTTTCGTGCAGCTAATTAAAAACCAAACTACTGTTAGTTTGAGTATATGTATACGAATGTGGGAGTTAGATTTTTAAATTAGGAGTTATAAGGTCTTTAGATATTTGTTTATCTTAGTAGTGTTTAAGATTGTAGTTTTTTTAAATAAATAGTTAACTTGTTGATATCTAAAGATACTTGGTTTGGTTCACTTCATTCGGGGGTTACTAGATTGTTTCATTTCGGCTGCTGCTTTCTTCAATTTGGAAAGCTTAAAGATATATGATGCAACCTGTGGAGCGACAGGACTGAATTGACAGTGTGTTGTTCCCACCATGATAAGAATCATATATTTTGATTGGGGGCTTTGCCCAGACTGGTCAAATCATATTTTAATTAGGCGGCTCGTATCTGGGATCAGAATCAGAATAATTTGGAGGGCTCATGTTTGGAATCATATTATTTGTTTGTTTCTGGGATAACATACAAATTGGGGTCTTGCAGCTGGCATCATATTAATTGCTCTCGCGTCTGGGATCATATCAATTGGAAACTCGATTGTTGGGATCTAAATCTAACACCAATTACGAAGAAATAGAAGGAACCAGGTCTCTTGTATAATAAGGTATAGTCTATACCATAGTAAAGCTTTAGCGGTTGCATCAATTTTTGGGAAAGCAATATGTTTACCTCAGTGACTTGATAATTTTAACTAAGAACAAATTTTAAAAATTGACAGCAAAATTGAGGTTAGAATTGAAATTAGGTGCCAAAAAGCAGACATTATTGACATAATAGCCCAAATTCTGGAATTAGAAGAAGAAGAAGGGGAATACGAGGAACAAGAAAGTAGTAGGTCAGAGAGTGATGCAGTGGTATTGGCTAGGATTCAGTTAGAAAGAAAAAAACTTGAGGCTGAAAAAGAAATGAAAAAACTTGAATTGGAAAAAGAGGAAAGGGAGAAAGAGAGGGAATTTTATTTAAAAGAGATGGAACTAAGACAAAAGGGTAGTCTTGAATCCAGGGAAAATTCGGGTCAGGAAGAATCTGAATTTAGTTCAGGACCCAATGAAAAGTTGTTTAAATTTATACAGGCTCTTCCTAAATTCGAGGAAAGGGACGTAGAGGCATTTTTCATATCTTTTAATAAAATAGCCAAACAGATGAAATGGTCGTAGGAAAGTTGGACACTGCTTATGCAAAGCAGGTTGGTAGGCAGAGCTCGTGAAGTTTATGCCAGGCTTCCTGAAGAGGCTTCTGCAGATTATGAGATGGCAAAAAAGACTCTTCTCGCTGCATATGAGTTAGTCTCTAAAGCTTACCGTCAGAAGTTTTGGAACTTACGAGAGTGGCTGGGCAGACATATGTAGAATTTGAGAGGGTGAACCAAATTAATTTTGACTGTTGGATACAGGCATTAAAGATGGAAACCACATATGAGAACCTTTGGGAGTTGATTCTCTTAGAAGAGTTTAAAAACTACGTTCCTTCAGTAGTGAGAACTCATGTAGATAACCTGAAAGTTTTGAAAGCTAGGCAAGCAGCGGAAATTGCTGATGATTTTGAGCTTGTGAATAAGCCATCCTCTTTTGTCCATCACCCCCATAAACCCGAGAAGGATAGAAAGTGGGAGAATGAAAGGAAGGCAAGTAGCCGGGGACAAGAAGGAACAGCTCGGAATGCCCCAGGACCACCTCCTCAGGTCAGAAAGGAAGGTGCTGAGGGTAGAAGTGAGGTTCGCAAGCCGAAGTGTTGTCATTGCAACAAAACGGGTCACCTTCGTTCATCGTGGTGGAAATTTCGAGGTAAACCCATAGGACTTTTTGGGGTATGCAAAGCTAGTGTAGAGAAAAGACTCTGACTGAGAATATAGCAGACCAGGCTATAGCTTTAATTGCAGCTGTAAAACCAGATACTAAAATTAAAGGAGTGTAGAGGTTAAGAATAAAATACCCGAGAGTTATAATGAATTTTTGTCAAAGGGGAAAGTAACTCCATATCCTCTAAGTGAGGCAAGAAAACCTATCATTATACTCAGGGATACAGGAGCAACCCAAACACTCTTGCTGAGGAAAGATATAGTGTTTCCACTAGAGAGTGGAACAAAAGAATTAATCTTTAATACTAGACTACGTATCTGTGTTTCGGGAAAGATTCACGAAAGCTTGCGGTGTAGCTCAGGAACACCTTAAAGCATCCCAAGCCAATATGAAAAAATGGGCAGACAAGAATGCAAAAGCCCGTGATTTTCAACCAGGGGATGAAGTATTAGTGTTGTTACTGTTACAGGGAGAACCATTAAAAGCACGGTTCAGTGGCCCATATAGAGTGATCAAAAAGAGTGGGTAAGGTAGATTACTTGATTGACACCCCTGATCACCGGAAGAACCACTGGTTGTGTCACATCATATGCTGAAGCAATATTATCGCAGGGAGGAGGATAAGCCAGTACAAGTTGGTCAGGTAATCGGGACTGTTGAGAAGGAAAAGAATAGTGAGGATGAGGCAGAAGCAGGCCTAGGAAATTCTCAGAATGAACCTCCAACTAACAGATTAGCGAATACAGAATGGCTAGGAAAATTAGACCACATGCTTTTGCACTTAGAGGCAAAACAATGTAAAGACCTAACCAGGCTTTTCAGAGTTTGTAGGGATAAGCTGGGATGTACAACCTTAGCCACACATGATGTGTGTATAGGGAGAACCATTCCTTTAAAACAATATCCTTGCCGCTTAGGTCCAGACAGACAGGCCCAAGTGGAAGCAGAGGTACAATGCATGCTGAAGGGCAGCTTAGTGGAACCTAGTCAGGACAGCTGGAATTCGCAGGTGGTCTTGATGTCTAAACCTGGTGGGACGGCTCAAACTTGAATAGACTATAGAAAAGTCACTGCGATAACGAAGGAAGACTCCTACCCAAATTCTCATTTAAAGGACTGTATGGACCGAGTGGGCAATACCATGTGTCTTAAAGAAACAAATGTGTTGGGAGAGCTACTGTCAAATTCCTTTGACACCCCAGGATAAGAAAATGTCAGCTTCTCTTACACTGGACAGGGTTTTCCAGTATCAAGTGATGCCACACAGGTGAAGGGGTACTCGAGAAACGTCTCAGAGCAACCACACAGAGAGGGAGAACAAGGCTTCAAAGTATCCATTTTGACTTTGAAACTGGCTAGCAGAGACGCACAGTTGACAGATTGATTCAGCACGTGAAAAAATAGGAGAGCTCTCTCTAAGTCTATTTAGACCCTGGGTAGTTTCTCTCTCAAACTTCTAAAAAGCTTTAAGCCAAATTAATTCCTTAAAGAAATAATAAACTATTGATCTGTGTTCATTGCTGGAAAAAGAAGACTTTAATACTACAACTGCCGAAATGAACTGTTGAACCCCTATTTCTGGAAGTGTCCTTTTCTGAACGGACCTTGGAAGACTGCAAAGACTGAACTTTGACTGTGTTGAATTAGAAGACCATTCATCGGAAGCATAATCTACAAAGATTTTATTGTTTTTTTTCTATTTTTTCAAGCAGCTAATTAAAAACCAAACTACTATTAGTTTGAGTATATGTATACGAATGCGGGAGTTAGATTTTTAAATGAGAAGTTATAAAGTCTTTAGATATTGGTTTATCTTAGTAGTGTTTAAGATTGTAGTTTTTAAAAAATAAATAGTTAATTTGTTCATATCTAAAGATACCTTGTTTGGTTTGCTTCATTCGGGGGTTACTAGATTGTGTTGGGCAAACCCCCCACCTACCAAGACTGAGGCACCCATTATTTCACCACATGAACATTAAACCTTAAAATTGCAAGCCCCTGACTGGAAAGACAATTTTGTATAGTAACTAGCAGTGTTGGAACAAAAGGGACCCATTCGTTGCTTCCCCAATACACAGAAGTGGTCAAACCAGTTTTAGTCACATGACTAGCTGGCTGGAGTTTTTTGAATTTGAACTTCCAACAAAGGATTTGAACAGACAAAGCCATGTGCTCATGGAGTAAAGATCTCTCCTGGAACTAAAGCAATAATTACAGCCTCTCTTGTCTTCCTGTTTCCATCTCCTTCCCACAGAACTGAATCTTGTGAAAACATGTGAAGCTCAAAGAGAGAAAAGTTTCCTATGTGAACAAGGTTTTAAGAAAACTACTGGGCCACAACAAAACGCAAGACCATATCTTCAATCAAGGACTACAACGAGCTCGAGAAACAGTAACAAGATATTGCCTCAAACTGTTCTACTTATCTTTTCTTCTGCTCTTTTCTGGCCCTATTTTCATGTGTGTATCGTGTGTGCATGCTAGCATGGGCGCATCGTATATCCGTAGGTGTGAACCATATTAGAGTTTAAGTTTAAGTTTTAATAAAATTTCTTCTTTCTTCTTTAAACCTGAGAGAGCCTATGTGAATTGGTTTCTTTGTCTTATAATTGGAAAGCTGTGAACAAGGATTCACAAAGGGCGAGCTCAAAGCACAGTGTGTTTAAAATTAAACCCTGTTACAATACGACTAGGTGAAGATAGTAACAGACCACTAGACACCTATCACACCTGTCGTAACAATTGTTTCAACTTGCCTACTGCTTTCTTCGATTTGAAAAGTTTGAAGATATATGATGGGACCTGTGGAGCGACGGGACTGAATTGACAGTGCGCTGCTCCCACTGCGATCAGAATCATATATTTTGATTGGGGACTTTGTCCTGAGTGGTCATAACAAAGTATCAAGAAAGGTATTTAGTTGGCTATGAATTTCAAATGATGATTGTGTCATGCCCAGTAAAGACGTATCATATTCCTATTATTGAGATACGAACTTTATTCAATGTGGAATCTCTATGAAATTGACTTTTCTTTTTAAAAAGTGCCAATGTGCTGCAAAATGGCTGCCGAAGGTCAAATGATCTGGTCGGTGTATTCATAAATTGTCTGTGTCGAAAGGACAAAAAGATACATTCCAGACTAAGAGGTGTCAACTACACCCATCCTGAAACCATCAACAGGCATTCCTAAATTGAATGGATTTCTTTTGAGACAAAGAATGTGTGAAGTTGACACATCATAACAGAATGATATGCATCCAAATATTAATGGATGGCCATGGATTCTGCATCCTGGTCTATTGTGTGGTCACACCAGGGGAGAAGACTATGTGTCAGGTACCAGAAATGCTAATATGATGAATTTTGACCTTAAAAGATAACCCTCTGGAGAGAGAGAGGGAGAGATCACCTTACAGAAGGAGCCCAGCCAGGTGCTGTGGAAAGATCCAGCAGAAACAAGAAGAAACACTGCTGCTAATTCTATATTCTTCAACTTGGTGCAGCAGAGAACTGTAAGTGACCACCATCTGAAATTGTAAATCTTAACCACCAGAAATCTATAACACCTCCACAAGTTCAAGACTACAAACACCCAGGCCTGCATCTTTAAAAGAGACTGTCCTACTTAGAAGATTCAACAGGTTTACGTGAACCACAAACACCTACCACACCTTGAACTCTTACCCTTTACCCTCCAACTATCTTGTCTTGACAGTGCATGTGACAGTGAATGCATGCATGAGTAGTGTTGTGAACATTTCAGGAAATGAATACTGTTCAATAAATAGTTAATCTTCTATTTTAAACCTATGAGAAAACCTGTCATTGTCTGTTTATTTGGCAAGTAAAACTCATCATTTTAAACAAAACACTATTGCTCTCAGCTTAGAGCTGAACAGTGGAAACCGCTCACACCCCTTACCACCTGTCAGTAACAATTGTAACTGTTAATTATAATTTTCTATTTGATATCAATAGCTTGGGTGTTGTTAATATTTTTATAGAGTGACTATGCATTTTCAAAATTAGTAGGATTTGTGCCATACAAGGCAATGACTGTCTCCAAATAGAGAGAGTCTAGCCACCTTCCCTTGACATTCAATGGCATTACCATTGTCAAATCTCCCATCAGCAACATCCTGGGAGATCACCATTGACCAGAATCTGAACTGGACCAGTCACTTAAGTGCTTTGGCTACAAGAGCAGATCAGAGGCTGGGTATTCTGTAGTGAGTAGCTCACCTTTTGACTCTCCAAAGCCTTTCTACCATCAGAAAGACACAATTCACGAGTGTGACGGAATACATTCCACTTGCCTGGATCAGTACAGCTCCAACAACACTCAAGAAGCTCGACACCATCCAGGACAAAGTAGCCCACTTGAATGTCACCCCATGCACTACATTAAACATTCACTCCCTCCACCACTAGTGCACAGTGGCTGCAATGTGTACCATCTACAAGATGTACTACAGCAAGTTGCCAAGGCTCCTTCAACAGCATCTCCCAAACCTGCTACCTCTACCACCTAGATGGACAAGGACAGCAGGCGCATGAGAACACCAGCACCTCCACGTTCCCCTCCAAGTCTCACAATATCCTAACTTGGAAATATATTGCTGTTCCATCCTCATCACTGGGTCATAATCCTAGAACTCCCTTCCTAACAGCACTGTAGGTGTACTTTCACCACAAAGACTGTAGTGGTTCAAGAAGGCAGCTCACCAGCACCTTCTCAAGGGCAATTAGGAATGTACAACAAATGCTGGCCTTGCCAGTGACACTCACATCCTGTGAATGAATAAAAAAATTGTATTTTCCGGCAGCACATCAGTGGAATCAAATTAGTTATCAGATCCACGTGCTAAATGCTTTGCTTGTTTAAAGTTTGTAAGCTTTGTAATGCCTTTTTGTTTATCCTGATCCAGGAAACATCCATGGTACATGAATGAATGCAGAAACAATAATGTCAAAAAAGAGACATTTCAGTTAGTTCAAAATAACTTTATAATACTATTCAAAAGGTATGAAAGGAAACAGTGTTCAGGCTTTTCGAAGAAAGTCACCTGGGGTCAAACCCTTCTCTCCAGGTGCTGTGAGTTTTTTCTTGGAGCTGGACAGTTACACAAATTCATTTGCGTTATTGCAGGAAGCATGCACTCTCCTAAATACTTAAGTCAACAGATCAGTGTGTTTCTGATAGCGTCATTGTCAACGTGGTGCTTACCTAACTGCTAGAAATAAATTGCTCACCTTGGATTAAAACAAAAATTAAAAATCTGCCTCCAAAATAATTTGAAGTGCATTTTTAGCTTTATCCACATGACTAAATCACATCTCCCTAAAATAAATATTATGATGTCCTTAGATCCAGAGAAGTTTTTTGATAAATCATGCATAACTACTTAATTCAATCTTTCATCATTTTGGGTTTGGACCTTCATTTAACTGATACATCAGTGTTGTCTTTGGTGAATTATTCTCAGCAATCCTGTAATTTTGTTGAATTGCTTTTCAACTCTCAGTTCATCAACGTCATTTTTTGTTTAGGAACATAGGAGCAGGAGTGGACCATTCAGCCCATCGAGCCTACTCTGCCATTCAATTAGATCATGGCTGACATCTATCTCAACGGCACTATCCCGGACAATCCCCATATCCTTTGATGTCATTAGTATCCAGATATCTATCGCTTTCTATCTTGAACATGCTAAGTGATTGAGCTTCCACAGCCCTCTGGGGTAGAGAATTCCAAAGATTCACCACCCTCTGAATGAAGAAATTCCTCCTCATGTCAGTCTTGAATCCACTACCCCTTATTCTGAGACTATGTCCCCTGGTTCTAGACTCATCAGCCAGGGCAACATCTATCTACCTCCACCCTGTCATGCCCTGTACGTTTCAATGAGATCACCTCTCATTCTTTGATTTAATTTTTGAATTTGTTACAGAAACAACAGGAAGAATTTTAACTGCCAATGGGAGGTAGGTGTGATTGCTGACTATGGGTTAAAGCCCCAGAAAGTGGCATTGGATGAGGAAGCCGACATGATCCCACCCACTTCTGGGTTTAACCCTGGCAGGTTTGCAGGTGAGCAGGGAACCCCCGTGGAACTGTTGAGTAAGTAATTAAAATATTCAAATTGGCAATTAACTGAGGATTTAACCCAGCACTTGCTCTGAGAGTCCGATTTCACTGCTTCAAAAGTGATTTCCGACTTTTTGGAAGCCATTTCACCACCTTGGACTTCACTCAATTTCTTTACAGTCAGCCTTCATTGCACCATTGGAGCACCTTATGCAGCTATAGCATGGACCTTTGAAGAGGAACAATAGGAGCAGCCCCAGCAGCACCAGGAGCCACACCAACAGCTGCAACACCAGCAGCAGCAGGAGCAGCAACAATATCAACCTGCCTTCTCTGCAATTCCACAGAACAGAGGCAATTACATAGGATATACAGCACATGCCGGCATTTATGCTCCACTCAAGCCTCCTCCCATCTTTCCTCACCTAAATCTATTATCGTAACTGTCTATTCCCTCTCCCTTATATGCTTTTATAGCTTCCCCTTAAATGCATCTATACTGTTCGCTTCAACCACTCCCTGTGGTAGAGAGTTCCACATTCTCAGCACTCTAGGTAAAGACGTTTCTTCTTAACTCCCTACTGGATTTCTCACAGAGCTCCAGCTTGAAGGAGGCAATACCCCCAGCACAGCGTCCTCAACATGATGGAGCAACAGTGCCTCAGGAGGCTCAGGCTTTTGTGGCAGGCCATTGCTGACATCTGCAGTTTCCTGGAACAAGACCTCCATCCAAGAAGGCCAGGTGGGCATGCAATGCCAGTGGCCATCATGGTCATCACAGCTCTGAATTTCTTTACCTCTGACTCCTTCCAGAGATCTGCTAGTGACATCTCCAGGATCTCACAATCTGCTGCCCACAAGTGCATCTGTCACCGATGCTTTGTTTTCCAAGGCCACTACTTATATCCACTTTGCCACAGATGAGGCCAGTCAAACACAGAGAGCTGTCAGTTTTGCGGCTGTGGCTGGGTTGCCACAATTGCAGGGAGTCATTGATTGCCACATGTGCAATCAAGTTGCCCTCAAATCAGCCAGGAGCCTTCACCAATCGCAAGTATTCTACTCCCTCAATGTCCAGTTAGTTTGTGACTACCCGAAAGCTACCATGCATCTCTGCACTAGATATCCAGGGAGCTGCTATGACTCATTTATTCCGTGGCAATCACAGATTTTCACTCCTCCACACAGCCTCAGCAGATGCCTTCTGGGAGACAAAGACTACCCTCTGAAGACCTGGCGGCTGATTCCTATGAGGAACCCTACCAGTGAGCCAGAGGAGTGATACACCAGGAGCTACATTATCCAGGGCGATAATAGAGCAAGCCAATGAGTGGCTCAAGATGCACTTCAGATGCCTTGATAGATCAGGAGGTGCCCTTCAGTATGCCCCCTCAAGGATCTCCATAATGTTTGTGGTCTGCTGTGCCCTGCACAACATTGTGCTGCAGAGAGGAGTGGAGCTGCAGGAAGAGGAAGATGCAAACTGATCGGCATCCAAAGAGGTGGAGGAGGAAGATCAGCCAGATGTGGCCATGATGCCTGCAGCTGCTCATCTGGCTGCCAGAGAAGCCCGCGATTGCCTCATCCAGGCATGCTTTACCTAATCTGAGTGCATGAAGGCATTTGACATGCCTTCAGAAACCCTGTGTCCCCCCACCACCCCTCCCCCAAACATAATTTATTCCAACAGTCAACAAGGCAACCATTATATTCACACACTTTCCTCCTCATAAAACCTGATCATACCATTCAACTGAAGGCTACTGTCCAGGGTAAATGGGGGATCCAACAAAGTAGAGGGCAGGAGAATGAGGAGTTCAAATAAAGTCTTTCATTCATTGCAACGAACATATTTATAACCCCATTAACATTGATATCAGCACCCAAGTGAATCCCCTTGTGCAACTAATAAGTCTTTCTCATTTGCTTCCTCTTCCTCCTACATGGTGGAATCCCTTGTGGCTTCAGCAGAGCTGAAGGCAGGCTGCTCATTCCATTGCTCTGACAGATGAAATGCCTGTGACAAAGGTCCTCTGGCTTTTGCAGTCATCAGAGCAGAAAGCAGCACGTGCAACGCATAAAGTGGAACTGGAGTCACATGTAGGGAAAACCAGGTAGATGTGGCTGGTTCCCTTTCCTACAGGACATTAATGAACCAGTTGGGTTTTTATGACAAACAACAACTTTCAAGGTCTTTTTACTAAGAAATCACAAATCATCAGATTTTTAAAAATTCAATTTCATAACTTTCCATGATGTGATTTTAAATTCTGGGTTGCTATTTTAGTACCATGACCACCAGGCTGCTATGTCCATACAAAGTATGCCCCGAGGGAAGGACATACCTTCTGAAAACCACTCATTTTGGATGGATGTCAAAATCTCCGGTGGTCTCACACAGCAAAAGCAGTCAGAAAAAAGTCCAAAGCTGTCTATATTTGGTGTGAAAAAAATGCTTCAAATATCATTCCTAGCTGCAGTATTTTTTTCCAAAAATATACTTTATTCATTAAATTTGTAAAAATACATTACATAACAACTCAAATTTGTCAGAACAAAGTGCAATAAAAATCAGTTTCTTTCAATACAGTACATGAGGTGCCTCACTACACTTACCATTACAGTTTATATTTACAATGTACATTTACATTTCATGTCATTCTCTGGTGCACACAGCCCGAGGGGTTTTACACAGGTTCCAACCCCTCGGTATACTATGGTGGGAGGGCCTTTCACAGCGGCCTTTCCCCATTATGCCTTGCAGCTGTCCCAAGCTTTAGTGCGTCCCTCAGCACATAATCCTGGAACTTGGAATGTGCCAGGCTGCAACACTCGGTCATAGACAGCTCTTTGCACTGGAAGACCAGTAAGTTTCAGGCAGACCAAAGTGCATCTTTCACCGAGTTGATGGTCCTCCAGCAGCAGTTGATTTTTATCTTTGTGTGCTAGCTGCAGTAATTGCCATTGAAACTATCTGCAGCCTCAAAACATTCTTACTTCTGCCGGTCTCAGCTGATCCTGGTAACTGATGCACTTTATCTTACTCATTGTAACTTACTCTTATTGCACAGCAGGTGTAAAGTAGAACAAATTCTGACTGTGTTGCTCTGGCCTTTATTTAAAAACAACAGGTGGATCTTCTCACCTTAGTCTCTGCCGGAATGGCAGGATCATTTTCGGGTCAGGAAACCGACTCTCCGATTTGCGTGCCTTGTGGTTGCTATTTCCCAGAGCAACCTAATTATCAACTCACCTTTGGGTTCCCCGATCAATTCGGGAGGGCGGGTGGGATGACGTGCCTAAAGCAGCAATGAGGGATCTCTATTTAAGGGACCCCAGCAGGGCTCATAGCGGCAGCAGTGATTGCAACAAAAAAATCTACTATGAGGGAGGAAAGACCTGCAGCATGGATGGAAGACGTGGAAAGGCTGCCGCCTGGTTCATAGATTCATTCCTGGAGGTGATGATTCAACGGTGAGGGTATGGAGAGAAGTCCTCTTCCCTGAGGGCGGCAGGAGGAGGACAGCCAACCTCACCAAGCAGGCATGGCTTCAAGTTGCTGAAGCTGTCAGTGGTTGAAGTGTGGTGCCGAGGACCTGGATCCAGTGCTGAAAAAGGTTCACTGACTTCATGAGGTCCGGCAAGCTTCGTGTCCTGCATCACGCTCGCAGTTTTTTGCACGGCATTCCTTTGACCGACAGACCTTGCTGTCAAACACATTCCTTTCTCCCCAGCCTCCTCCTCACATCTCAATCTCAATAGACTCTCATTCACTCTCACCCTCAACGTATTGCCCTCTCACTCCCATTCCTCACAGACACCCTCCTCAAATGTATACCCTCCATCCTCAGCAATCAGTTAACTCCACACACTCCGATCTCTGCTTTTTCAGAAAAGAGCCCACAACTCCAGGGAGAGACAGCGAACCAGGGGTGGAGCTGCAGCCAATGCCTACCCTGACTGCGATGGAGGAGGAAGCCCTGGAGATTGGCAGGGTGGCACCTATAGAGGCTGTTGCTGATGGAGAGATGGGGATGGCCCAGAAAACTTAAGACAGCATTAGCGATCACTTGGCACTTTACTATCACTAATGTTGTATCAATGTCGCCATTATATTAAATATCATGATCGGTACTATGCTAACTTGAAACCTTATTTCACTGAGGCTGGGATTTTATCCGGGCGATGGGGGTCTCAACCACCGGCAAAAATGTTGGCGAGAGCCCTGTGTCACATCCTCTGCGGAAGGCCCAACGGATCAAGGTCCAATAATTAGACAGTTAAGTGCACAGCGGCAGGCCATCCCTGGGACCAAGACCCTGGCGGCAGAAGTCCCACCCACTGAAAACTGTTGGCCAATCAGAGGCCAGCAGCTCTTTAATTGAGCAGCACCACAGTGGAGGTGGCTGCTGCTGGTACTTGACTCACCCGAGGCCCTGGACCCAGGATAAGTCAGGCCACAGGTAAGTCAGGACGGGTGAGGTTTCACAGGTTGGAGGTCACGGGGGAGGGAGTATAGGGGTGTAAGCAGCAAGGGCAAGGGGTAGCTCTCACCCGCATGGGATTGCTTGGCATGCTCGCTGTGCGGTGACAGGCCCGCTCGCCACTGAGCTAATTCTGACAGTGGCAGCAGGGTGGAAAGGCCGTTCACAGGCCTTCCCGCCCCAGAATTAATTTGTTTGGATGTGGAGGGTGGTGGGCCCTCCCGCCCGTCCGCCCACCCGCCAACATTCCACCCTATTCTACGCTGTCCCCACCTCCAAACCTGACACGAAGGAAAGCATAAAATTCACCCCTAGGTTCAGTCCTAACTCATGTCTTTCATCTCCCACAGGTGCGTTGCCAGAGCAGTGGAGCAGATTAAGGAGGAACCCGAGGAGTCCTTAGAGGAGGACCAGCACTCTGAGGATGCACTGTCTCATGACTCCTGTGCACCCTGCAGCAGCACAGATACATACACATCGGTAGATCCAGATTCTCAATTAGAGAGAGTGACACATGGTGAGCAGCACATCATGTGTGAGCAGAAGCAAGTGCGGAGACAGGGACAGCAGTGAAGAGTCCTTTTCGGAGGGCACAGGACACTTCAAGCTCTGCTCGGCTGGACACAGATGATGGGCCCCAGGGATCATACTTGTGGAGTAGCAACCGGCAATGTGTGTGCATCTGAAAGCTTTTCCACGGGCAGAGCACACCTCTCTAGCATGAGTGCCATGATGCCTCATGCTTTTGCGCTGATGATCACATCCATTTAAAGAGTGGATAACCTCATGGAGACTCAGACGTGGCAGGCCACCTAGTGCATGCTGGCCCACACTATGGCTGATAGTGTGCACAACATCAATCAGAGCATTGCCTTGGCAGCTGAACAACTCATTGACATGTAGCCAAGTGCTTTCACAGAATCACAGATAATACAGTGCAGAAGAGGCCCTTCAGCCCATCGAGTCTGCACCGATGCATTAAAACACCTGACCTGTCTACCTAATCCCATTTGCCAGCACTTGGCCCATAGCCTTGAATGTTATGACGTGCCAAGTGCTCATCCAGGTACTTTTTAAAGGATGTGAGACAACCTGCCTCTACCAACCTCCCAGGTAGGGCATTCCAGACCGTCACCACCCTCTGGGTAAAAAAGTTCTTCCTCAAATCCCCCTAAATCTCCTGCCCCTCACCTTAAACTTGTGACCCCTCGTAACTGACCCTTCAACTAATGGGAACAGCTGCTCCCTATCCACCCTGTCCATGCCCCTCACAATCTGATACACCTCGATCAGGTCACCCCTCAGTCTTCTCTGCTCCAGTGAAAACAACCCAAGCCTATCCAACCTCTCTTCATAGCTTAAATGTTCCATCCCAGGCAACATCCTGGTGAATCACCACTGCACCCCCTCCAATGCAATCACATCCTTCCTATAATGTGCCAACTAGAATTGCACACAGTACTCCAGCTGTGGCCTTAGCAAAGTTCTGTACAACTCCAACATGACCTCCCTGCTTTTGTAATCTATGCCTCGATTAATAAAGGCAAGTGTCCCATATGCCTTTTTTACCACCCTATTAACCTGCCCTTCTGCCTTCAGAGATCTATGGACAAACACGCCAAGGTCCCTTTGTTCCTCGAAACTTCCCAGTGTCAGGCCATTCATTGCAGACTTCCGTGTCACATTACTCCTTCCAAAGTGTATCACCTCACACTTTTCAGCGTTAAATTCCATCTGCCACTTTTCTGCCCATTTGACCATCCCGTCTATATCTTCCTGTAATCCAAGACACTCCACCTCACTGTGAACTACTTTGCCAATCTTTGTGTCATCAGCGAACTTATTGATCCTACCCCCCACATAGTCATCTATGTCGTTTATATAAATGACAAACAATAGGGGACCCAGCACAGATCCCTGTGGTACGCCACTGGACACTGACTTCTAGTCACGAAAACAGCCGTCTGTCATCACTCTCTGTCTCCTACAGCGAAGCCAATTTTGAATCCACCTTATCAAGTTACCTTGTATCCCATGTGCATTTGCTTTCTTGATAAGTCTCCCATGTGGGACCTTGTCAAAGGTTTTGCTGAAATCCATGTAATCTACATCAACTGCACTACCCTCATCTACACACCTGGTCACATGCTCAAAAAATGCAATCAAAGTTGTTAGGCATGACCTCCCTCTGACAAAGCCATGCTGACTATTCCTAATCAAATTTTGCCTCTCCAAGTGGTGATAGATTCTCTCCTTCAGAATTTTCTCCAATAGTTTCCCTACCACTGACATGAGACTCACTGGTCTGTAGTTCCCTGGCTTATCTCTACAACCTTTCTTAAATAGTGGGACCACATTAGCTGTACTCAAGTGTTCTGGCACCTCCCCGTGGCTAGAGAGGAATTAGAAATTAGGGTCAGAGCCCCTGCAATCTCCACCCTCACCTCTCACAGCATCCTGGGACACAAATCGTCCGCACCTGGAGATTTGTCCACTTTTAAGCCTTCCAAAACCTCCAATACCTTGTCACTCCCTATGACAATTTGTTCAAAAACCTCACAGTCTCTCTCTCTAAGTTCCATATCTACATCCTCATTCTCTTGGGTGAAGACAGATGTGAAGTATTCGTTCAACACCCTACCAATGTCCTCTGGCTCCGCCCACGAATTTCCCCCTTGGTCCCTAATGGGTCCTACTCTTTCCCTGGTTATCCTCTTCCCATTGATATACTTATAGAATATCTTGGGATTTTCCCTACTTTTACCAGCCAGAGCTTTCTCATATCCCCTCTTTGCTCTCCTAATAGCTTTCTTAAGCTCCATCCTACACTTTCTGTACTCCACTAATGCTTCCATTGATTTGCTGTCCTTGTATTTGCTAAAAGCCTCTTTTACTTTTCATTGTACCCTGAATGTTTCTGGTCATCCATGGTTCTCTGGGCTTGTTGCTCCTACCTATTACCCTGGAGGGAACATGTTGGGCCTGTACCCTCCCCATTTCCTTTTTGAGTGCCCCTCACTGCTCTTCTGTAGATTTCCCGACAAGTAACTATTTCCAGTCTACCTTTGCCAGATCCTGCCTTATTTTACTAAAATTCGCTCTCCCCCAATCCAAAACCTTTTTTTGCAACTTGTCTATTTCTTTCTCCATAACAAGATTCAATTGTACCATGTTGTGGTCACTATCACCAAAATGCACCCCCATCAACATATCAACCACCTGTCTGGCTTCATTCCCCAGAATTAGGTCCAGCACTGCACCCTCCCTTGTTGGATCCTCTACATATTGAGCTAAAAAGTTCTCCTGTATACATTTTAAGAACTCCACTCCATCTAAGGCCTTAACACGATAACTATCCCAATTACTGTTGGGAAAGTTGAAATCACCTAATATAATTACCCTATTATTTTTACACAACTCGGCAAATTGCGCACATCTTTGCTCCTCAATTTCCAGCTGACTATCTGGGGGTCTATAATAAACACTGAGCAATGTGGCTGTCCCTTTTTTATTCCTAAACTCTACCCATAAAGCTTAATTTGATGCCCCCTCCAAGATATCATCTCTCCTTACTGCAGTAACTGTCTCCTTAACTAATATTGCAATGCCCCCTCCTCTTTTACCCCCTCCTCTGTCTCGCCTGAAGATTCTATATCCCGGGATACTGAGCTGCCAATTCTGCCCCTCCCTCAACCATGTCTCCGTGATGGCTACTATATCGCAATTCCACATGTCAATCATTGCCCTTAACTCATCCGTTTTACCTGCAATACTCCTGGCATTAAAGTCGAGGCCTTCCATCCTGGTCTTACTCCCTTGAAACTTCCTTCCACTGTATTCCCTTTGACTTGTTCGCTTTCCTGTGTTTAGCTATGTCCCTATTCTGCTAGGAGTCTGCATCCCCTCCCCCTGCCAAATTAGTTTAAACTCCTCCCAACAGCACTAGCAAACCCGCCAGCAAGGATTTTAGTCCCCCTCTGGTTCAGATGTAGACCGTCCCGCTTGTGCAGGTCCCACCTTCCCCAGAAACGGTTCCAGTGGTCCAGGAATCTAAAACCCTCCCTCCCTCCTGCACCAACTCTTAAGCCACGCATTCATCTGTGCTATTCTCCTATTTCTATACTCGCTCGTACGTGGTACTGGGAGTAATCCAGAGATTACAACCCGAGAGGTCCTGCTTTTTAGTCTACTGCCTAACTCCCTGAATTCTTGATGCAAGACCTCATCCCTCTTCCTACCTATGTCATTGGTACCAACATGTACCATGACCTCTGCTTTCCCGCTCTTGGTTCGCAGGGAAGTGTGGTTGGAGCCTGAGAGGGAAGATGGAGAAAGGGCTGATGGCAGTGGAGGCTCTTCTCAAGGCGCCCCCGCTTCATGGCCTGTGCCCTCTCCTGCTCTGACAGAACCGCACACTCTGCCTCCTTTCCAAATGACCGAGCCTGCCCCTGCACAGATGCAGGTGGGGCAGTCTTTGGCAGGGCCCCTCACAGGCTCCACAACACAGAGGATGTTCGCCCTGGGCATTTCATGTGTCAGAGCAGGTGAATTAGCACCCTGTCTCCAGCTGTGCTGAAACTACAGGGTTGGCACCATGTAGAAGTAATAACGTAAGAGAAAAATGTCTTAGTGGCACTTGGGTCCTTATTACATTGTTAGTGTTCCACTGATGCTCTTTATTTAAATGAGAGAATGAGTTTTTTGTGAACTAATTATGGCCATGGCCTCTACTTTGTTGGATCCCCCATTGACCCTCGTCAGTTTAATTCCGGTTAATAGCATGAGCAGCCCTGATGAGGAGGTAAGGCTGTGAATGTGATGGGTGGCTGCGTGTCTATAGGGAGGAGATTTGCTAGTGTGCGGCGGGGGTGGGGGAGGGGTTTGCTCAAGGGTCATGGTGGGAAGCTTTTATTGCTGCAAGCACACTACTCAAGTAAAACGTACCTGCATGAGGGCGTCGTGGGCTTCTCTGGCAGGCAAATCTGTGACTGCAGGCACCAACGGTACTTCAGGAAGTTCCTCCTCCTCCTCCAAGGATGCTTGGTGTCGTGTTCTAGTGTTTTGAAATTGCAACTGCATTGTGCTTTGTGTACACTTGGGGCTGCGGTAGAACACACATACTAGCAAAGGGAAAGTGAAACTAAAACAGAGTAAAGAAGCAGCCTTTGTGTTCAACAGCTTATTGCTTCTGTCTTAATCCTTGCCTCACATATCTTATATGTTTATTTAGAGATACAGCACTGAAACAGGTCCTTTGGCCCACCGGGTCTGTGCCAACCAACAACCACCCATTTATACTAATCCTACTTTCACCCCATATTCTCTACCACATCCCCACCATTCTCCTACCACCTACCTACACTGGGGGCAATTTACAATGGCCAATTTACCTATCAACCTGCAAGTCTTTGGCTGTGGGAGGAAACCGGAGCACCCGGTGAAAACCCACACAGACACAGGGAGAACTTGCAAACTCCACACAGGCAGTACCCAGAACTGAACCCAGGTCGCTGGAGCTGTGAGGCTGCGATGCTAACCACTGTGCCACCCAAGGATGGGAACAGAACATCCAGGGGTATTCAATATTTAGGAAGGACTGGCAAAAAGGGAAAGGAGGTGGAGTAGCATTGTTAGTAAAAGAGGAAATCAATACAGTAGTGAGGAAGGATATTAGCTCAGAGAATCCTGATGTTGAGTCTGTATGGGTGGAGCTAAGAAACACCAAGGGGCAGAAAACGTTGGTGGGGTTGTATATAGACCCCCAAACAGCAGTGGTGATATACAGGATGGCATTAAACAAGAAATTAGAGATGCATGCAATAAGGGTGCAACTGTAATTATGGATGATTTTAAACTACATATAGATTGGGCAAACCAAATTAGCAATAATACTGTAGAGGAGGAATTCCTGCAGTGCGTACGTGATGTTTTTTTTGGACCAATACATTGAGGAACCAACTAGAGAACAGGCCATCCTAGACTGGATATTGTGTAATGAGAAAGGATTAGTTAACAATCTTGTTGTGCGGGGTCCCTTGGGGAAGAACGACCATAACATGAAGAATTCTTCATTAAGATGGAGATTGAAAGAGTTGATTCCGAGACTAGGGTCCTGAATCTAAATAAAGGAAACTATGAAGGTATGAGGCGCGAGTTGACTATGATAGATTGAAAAACGTTACTTAAAGGGTTGACAGTGGAGAGGCAATGGCTAGCATTTAAAGAATGCATGAATGAATTACAACAATTGTTAATTCCTGTCTGGTGCAATAATAAAACAGGAAGGGTGGCTCAACTGTGGCTTACAAAATAAATTGGGGATAGGATGAGATCCAAGGAGGAGAAATATAAAATGGCCAGAACAAGCAGCAAACCTGAGGATTGGGAGAAGTTTAGAATTCAACAAAGGAGGACAAAGGGATTGATTAAGAAGGGGAAAATAGAGTATGAGAGTAAGCTTGCAGAGAACATAAAAACTGACTGTAAAAGCTTCCGTAGATATGTGAAGAGAAAAAGATTAGTGAAGACAAATGTGGGTCCCTTACAGTCAGAAACGGGGGAATTTATAGTGGGGAACAAAGAAATGGCAGGCCAATTAAATATACACTTTGGTTCTGTCTTCACAAAGGAGGACACAAATAACCTCCCAGAAATGTTGGGGAACATAGGGTCTAGTGAGAAGGAGGAACTGTATGAAATCAGTATTAGTAGGGAAATGGTGTTAGGGAAATTGATGGGATTAAAGGCCGATAAATCCCCAGGGCCTGATAATCTACATCCCAGAGTATTTAAGGAAGTGGCCCTTGAAATAGTAGATGCATTGCTGGTCATTTTTCAAAATTCTATAGACTCTGGAACAGTTCCAATGGATTGGAGAGTAGCTAATGCAACCACACTATTTAAAAAAGGAGGCAGAGAGAAAACAGGGAATTATAGACCGGTTAGCCTGATATCAGTAGTGGGGAAAATGCTAGAGTCCATTATAAAAGATAGCAGAGCACTTGGAAAACAATGACATGATCAGACAAAGTCAACATGGATTTACAAAAGGGAAATCATGCTTGACAAATCTACTGGAATTTTTTGAAGATGTAACTAGTAGAATAGATAAGGGAGAACCAATGGATGTGGTGCATTTGGACTTTCAGAAGGCTTTCAATAAAGTCCCACATAACATTAGCGTGCAAGATTAAAGCACATGGGATTGGGGGTAAGGTACTGACATGGATAGAGAACTGGTTGGCAGACAGGAAACAAAGAGTAGGAATAAATGGGCCTTTTTCCAAGTGGCAAGCAGTGACTAGTGAGGTACCGCAGGGATCAGTGCTAGGATCCCAGCTATTCACAATATATATTAATGATATAGATGAGGGAATTAAATGTAATATATCCAAGTTTGCAGATGACATAAAGCTGGGTGGGAGTGGGAGCTGTGAGGAGGATGCAGAGAAGCTCCAGTGTGATTTGGACAGGTTGAGTGAGTGGGCAAATATATGGCAGATGCAGTATAATGTGGATAAATGTGAGGTTATCCACTTTGGTGGCAAAAACAGAAAGGCAGATTATTATCTGAACGGCGATAGATTGGGAAAGGGGGAGGTGCAGCAAGAACTGGGTGTCCTTGTGCACCTGTTGCTGAAAGTAAGCATGCAAGTGCAGCAGGCAGTTATGAAGAAAAATGGTATGTTGGCCTTCACAGCGAGAGGATTCAAGTACAGGAGCAAGGATGTCCTGCTGCAATTATACAAGGCCTTGATGAGACCACACCTGGAGTATTGTGTGCAGTGTTTGGTCTCCTTATCTGAGGAAGGATGTTCTTGCTGTGGAGGGAGTGCAGCGAAGGTTCACCAGACTGATTCCTGGGATGGCAGGACTGACGTATGAAGAGAGATTGGGTCGATTAGGCTTGTATTCGCTAGAGTTTAGAAGAATGAGAGGGGATCTCATAGAAACCTACAAAATTCTAACAGGACTGGACAGGTTAGATGCAGGAAGGATGTTCCCGATTGTGGGGAAGTCCAGGACGAGGGGTCATAATCTAAGGATAAGGGGTAAGCCATTTAGGACTGAGATGAGGAGGGATTTCTCCACCCAGAGAGTGCTGAACCTATGGAATTCTTTACCACAGAAAGCATTTGAGGCCAAGTCATTAAATATATTCAAGAAAGAGTTAGATATAGTTCTTAGGGCTAAAGGAATCAAGGGATACGGGGAGAAAGTGGGAACAGGGTACTGAGTTTGGACGATCAGCCATGATCGTATTGAATGGTGGTGCAGGCTCGAAGGGCCAAATGGCCTACTCCTGCTCCTATTTTCTATGTTTCTATACTAAACTCGGCTAAACCTCAGTTCAGTTCCAAGAGACATCACAATGGAGACAAAGTAAATAACAAAGGATGGTGAAAAACCAGAAACATTAATTTCAGGAATCAACATTTTGGAAACTTTTGTCTACTTTTACAGACAGCATTTTTAGTTGCAGACTGTTCGAGTGACACACAGGAAGCTTGTATAGTGTATAGTCACACACTGATCTCTCCAAAATAACCATCGAATGAAAAAATATATATAATCTCGGATCATTGCAGAGAAACTTCCTCTGAAAGGTGTGCAATCCTGGATCCTTTATCACTGCATTGCTGATCAGTATGGCATTGTCTATGCCCAACCTATCACCTTTTGATTTGCATTCAGAGTCATCATCTGTAAGAACCACTTTGGCAAAAGTAGCTGCAAAGTTTCAAAGGCGGGATAGAAGGTCTCGCAATCACAGATGACATAAGGAAAAAGACTTACTTCTACACTATGAAGGTGAAGAATTAGAGGATATCTTTGAGACATTTATTCCTGAGCAAAATGACTACAACTCAGTCAATAAATGCACTGACGACCTACCTCATGGCCAAGAAAAACACCATATACTAAACTATTGTCTTCTGACATAGTAAGCAAGAAGCAAACGAGACAACTGACCAATATTGCCTGCGATTGATGCAACTGGCAACCAAATGCGACTTTGGTGATGTTGAACATGGCAAATGGGAAATCAAAACACAATTAATCAAAGGCTGTCTCTCCAGTAAACTATGCCAAAAAGCACTCAAGAAAGACAGAAAGCTGTCAGAGCTGTTGGAGTTAGCAAGATCACTATTGCTCTCAGAGTCCAGAGCTACTGAAGTTGAAGCTGCTAACAGTAACTACCACATTCCAATTTCAACTCCCGTGAACACTGTTCATCATTCACGTGCCAGGAAACCACCTGCAAAGCAGCAATAGCCATCTCATAAACAGAGTTGCGACTTATCCAAAAAATGTTTCCACTGTGATGGTGCTTATCCACACCGGACAGAGTGTCCTACTACTGGTTAACAGTGTAAAGCCTGTGGAAAACCCAATCACTTTGCTCAAGTTTGTCACGCATCAGCAAAATCAATTACTAAGACCAATACCAACAAAAGGGTGCCACATATGCATACCACAACAAAAAGGCGAGAGACTTGTAGCCAAAGTAGAGGCAGATGACTCTGGGCATACTTTTGAGCTCCCTTTCAGACACAGCAAACAGCCACGCCTGAAAGTGACCATTGGCTGCTCGGACGTGAATGCTCTCATTGACACAGGAGCATCTGTCAATGTTATGGGAGACAAAACAGAATCACAGAGTCACAGAATAATACAGTGCAGAAGAGGCCCTTCAGCCCATCGAGTCTGCACCGATGCATTAAAACACCTGACCTGTCTACCTAATCCCATTTGCCAGCACTTGGCCCATAGCCTTGAATGTTATGACGTGCCAAGTGCTCATCCAGGTACTTGTTAAAGGATGTGAGGCAACCTGCATCTACCACCCTCCCAGGCAGGGCATTCCAGACCATCATCACCCTCTGGGTAAAAAAGTTCTTCCTCAAGTCCCCCTTAAACCTCCCGCCCCTCACTTTAAACTTGTGACCCCTCGTAACTGACCCTTCAACTAAGGGGAACAGCTGCTCCCTATCCACCCTGTCCATGCCCCTCATAATCTTGTACACCTCGATCAGGTCACCCCTCAGTCTTCTCTGCTCCAGCGAAAACAACCCAAGCCTATCCAACCTCTCTTCATAGCTTAAATGTTCCATCCCAGGCAACATCCTGGTGAATCGCCACTGCACCCCCCTCCAATGCAATCACATCCTTCCTATAATGTGCCGGCCAGAATTGCACACAGTACTCCAGCTGTGGCCTTAGCAAAGTTCTGTACGACTCTAACATGACCCCCCTGCTTTTGTAATCTATGCCTCGATTGATAAAGGCAAGTGTCCCATATGCCTTTTTCACCACCCTATTAACCTGCCCTTCTGCCTTCAGAGATCTATGGACAAACACGCCAAGGTCTCTTTGTTCCTCGGAACTTCCCAGTGTCAGGCCATTCATTGAATACTTCCATGTCACATTACTCCTTCCAAAGTGTATCACCTCACACCTTTCAGCGTTAAATTCCATCTGCCACTTTTCTGCCCATTTGACCATCCCGTCTATATCTTTCTGTAACCTAAGACACTCCACCTCACTGTTAACCACTCGGCTAATCATTGTGTCATCCACGAACTTACTGATCCTACCCTCCACATAGTCATCTATGTCGTTTATATAAATGACAAACAATAGGGGACCCAGCACAGATCCCTGTGGTACGCCACTGGACACTGGCTTCTCGTCACTAATCCACCTTATCAAGTTACCTTGTATCCCATGTGCATTTGCTTTCTTGATAAGTCTCCCATGTGGGACCTTGTCAAAGGTTTTGCTGAAATCCATGTAAACTACATCAACTGCACTACCCTCATCTACACACCTGGTCACATGCTCAAAAAATTCAATCAAATTTGTTAGGCATGACCTCCCTCTGACAAAGCCATGCTGACTATTCCTAATCAAATTTGCCTCTCCAAGTGGTGATAGATTCTCTCCTTCAGAATTTTCTCCAATAGTTTCCCTACCACTGATGTGAGACTCACTGGTCTATAGTTCCCTGGCTTATCTCTACAACCTTTCTTAAATAGTGGGACCACATTAGCTGTTCTGCAGTCCTCTGGCACCTCCCCTGTGGCCAGAGGGGAATTAAAAATTAGGGTCAGAGCCCCTGCAATCTCCACCCTCGCCCCCCCCCCCCCCCCCCATTGCATCCTGGTACACAAATCGTCTGCACCTGGAGATTTGTCCACTTTTAAGCATTCCAAAACCTCCAATACCTTGTCACTCCCTATGACAATTTGCTCAAGAACCTCACAGTCTCTCTCCCTAAGTTCCATATCTACATCCTCATTCTCTTGGGTGAAGACAGATGTGAAGTATTCATTCAACACCCTACCAATGTTCTCTGGCTCCACCCACAAATTTCCCCCTTGGTCCCTAATGGGTCCTACTCTTTCCCTGGTTATCCTCTTCCCATTGATATACTTTTCGAATATCTTGGGATTTTCCCTACTTTTGCCAGCCAGAGCTTTCTCATATCCCCTATTTGCTCTCCTAATTGTGTTCTTAAGTTCCATCCTACACTTTCTGTATTCCACAAATGCTTCCATTGATTTGCTCTCCTTGTATTTGCTAAAAGCCTCTCTTTTCCTTCTCATCATACCCTGAACATTCAACAAACTTCTCTGCAAATCAGGGAATATGAAGGTTTTCTCTTACAAGAGTGACAAACTGCTGAAAATCTTCAGGACTTTTGAAATGCCAGTCTCATTCAAAGACACGAGAACAAAAGCTATATTCTATGTCATATCTGGATAATACAGCAACAGATCTGTACATGATTGCAGTCACATACGCGATTCCTTCGCATACCAAATACATTCTGGAACTGCATGCTGATCGCTTCACTGCCATCGGCAAGCTGAAGGGTATTACAACAAGCTGCATAAGTCAGGAGTGTGTTGAAATACTCTCAACTTGCCTGGATCAGTGCAACTCCAACAACACTCAGGAACCTCAGCACCATCCAGGACAAAGCAGCCCGCTAGATCAGCACCCCATCGACCACCTTGACCATCCACTTTCTCCACCACCGATACACAGTCCCAGCAGTGTGTACCATATACAAGATGCACTGCAGCAAGCCACTGCACCTCCTTTGACAGCATCTTCCAAACCCGTGACCTCTTCCACCTAGAAGGACAAGGACAGCAGACGCATGGGAACACCACCACTTGCAAGTTCCCCTCCATGTCACACACCATCCTATAGCGCCGTTCCTTCACTTTCGCTGGATCAAAATCCTGGAATTCCCTCCCTAACAGCACTATGGGTGTACCCACATCAGATGGACTGCAGCGGTTCAAGAAGGCAGTTCATCACCATCTTCTCAAGGGCATTTGGGGATGAACAACAATTGCTGGCCTTGCCAGCGCCGCCCACATCCCAGAAAAGAGTAATTTTAAAAAATCCTAATGTGCCCCCAGTTGTGCATCAACAGCGACAAATACCATTTCATGTCAGGAAACAGACAGAGAAAGAACTTCAACGCCTACTTGACCTTGGCATTATTGAGAAAGTTGGGGATGAGCCTACCCCTTGGGTCTCACCCATACAAGTCGTCAAGAACCCAAGAGCGAGAATCAGATTAGAATCAGCGTTGATGTGCAATCACCAAACCAACCCATACCATGAGAAAGACACTTGACACCAACAATTGATGATATCATAGAGAAAGTGAATCGTGCTAAGCACTTCGCTAAACTTGACCTCAATGCAGGCTACCATCAAATCGAGCTTGCAGAAGAATCGAGATATCATACTGTATTCTCTACTCCCATTGGACTTTTCCAATACAAGAGGCTCAACTTTGGAGTCAGTTCAGCAGCTCAGGTATTTCAGCACTTGATTCAATCAGCACTTCAAGGACTTGAAGACACACTGAACATCAATGATGGCGTTCTCATCTATGGCTGCACCGAAAGTGAACTCAAAACACGCCTACCTGCATGCCTACAACGTCTCAGAGAATGTAACCTCACCTTGAACAAAGACAAAGTGCTTGTTTAATGAGAGCAGAATTGAATTCTTCGGCCATGTGTTCAGTGGTGAAGGAGTATCACCAGATCCATGGAACGTTGAAGCCATTGCAAATGTTGCAGTTCCTACAAATGTGCAAGAACTCTGGAGTCTACTAGGACTCGTTGTGTACTGCAGTCTTTCATTCCTGATCTCGCTAGGCTATCTGCCCCCTACGTGATCTGACAAAAGAGGCCACCAAGTGGGAAAGGACTAATTCAACAAACAGGCAGTACACCAGATCAGACGACGTTTATCAGCAAATTGTACAAATGCCTGTTATGACCCTGAGAAAACCACACAGCTAGTCATCAATGCAAGCCCGGTTGGCTTAGATGCAGTTCTCGTACAGAAAGACAGGACAGGTAACCCATCAATCATTGCGATGGCAAGCAGATCACTAACGCCCGTAGAGCAATGTTATTTGCAAACTGAGAGATAAGCGCTCTCAATCACATGGGGTATCTTACACTGTCATCTCCATTTATATGGAAGTGAGTTTAAAGTAATAACCGATCATAGACCCCTAGTGAGCTCGTTCAATAATACACATAGCAAACCACCCACTCAAATAGAACATCAGATACTCAAACTACAAGAGTGCTAGTTAAACCCAACGCACTATGTTTCGCAACATTTGCTGCCAACAGTCAGTCCTACTAGTCGTGAGGAAAAGGTTGCTGAACAATATCTTAACTATGTAAGTCTAAATCGGAGCCAAAGTTACAAAAACTATCTAACATTAAAGCAGCAACAAAACAAGGTGAGGCTTTACAATTATGTTTGAAGACTATGGAATCATGAAACTGGAAAGACATGATCGAGAAAGTGTCTACAGATTAAATCGCTGACACACTACAAGGTCTTCACAATGTTTGAAATGAGCTCACTATTACAACCACATCTGCTCATGTATTACACAATTGTATTGCCATTCCACACTCATTGAGGGAATGTGTTGTCAATAGAGTACATGAAGGACACCAGGGAATACTCAAAATGAAACAACTCCTTAGGGAAAAGGTATGGTTCCCAGGAATTGAATGTATAGTAGAGCACAAAATTAATCAAGCAACCACAATGTCAAATCTTCATGATCCTCTCAAGATGTCCGAGCTACCTCCAGGACCATGGATTGAAGTTAGCATTGATTTCGCAGATTTGCCCACTGGATGAACACCTACTTGTTGTCACGACAATTACAGCAGATTCCCAATCATGGAATTAGTTATGTCAACTTCAGCGAAAGCAGTCACCCCAAAGCTTGACCAGATCTTCACTTTGTTTGGAATCCCTCAAACGACAAGAACTGACCATGGACCCCTATTCAACAGCAATGAGTTCAGCAAATTCTCAAACTACCTAGGGTTCACTCATAGAAAAATAACACCCTGTTGGCCAAGAGCTAATGGAGAAGTCGAGAGATTTATGTGAACCTTGAAAAAAATGATACATAAAGCTACAGTTGAGAACAAGTCATGGAAGCAAGAACTATATCACTTTCTTCATAATTACAAAGCGACTCCTCACTCGACTACTGGAAAACCTCCAATTACACTCATCTTTGCACACCCTATGAGCAGACATCTTCCTGAGCTGTCCTGCGGAGCTAATGATCAACATGTACATGAATGCGATTGATAACAGAGGGATAATATGTAGTAATGTATCAAGTTTTCATTTGAGAACTTTTTGTATCAAGTTGTTCAATTTTAAACAAGGTTTTTGCCAACCATGAAGTTATTTCAGTACAAATATTCTTTATAAGAAAGTTTTATTCATATCTTGCTTCAGTCTTGGCCAGAAGCATTCAATTTAAAGATTAAAATGTCTTCTTGAACATGAAAATGGATTGAGAAAGCTGTGGGAGGCAAATCTGAAAATTATAGCTGACTTAATCCAGCAGAATTGCACCTTAAAGATATCAGCATTGCATGAAGAGAGAACTTGGCACATGTAATTGGGATGGGCATAAACTCCATTCAGGAAATGAAAACCTAATCCTCAGTTTCAAAGCTCCTATACTTCTATGATTCCACTTGGAATAGATAGTAGCCTAGATTTCCAGCCTAGCAAAAAATATCTGAGGGAAAAGTTGTAGAGCATGGCCAACTATCGATGTGAGCTGATCCTACCAGAATTTCAGAGGCTATTTGGGAGGTGGAAGCTTATGTATTGCAGACTAAAGAGGCAACACATCTAAAGCCGCATTTTCGTGGTCCTCAAAGCTTTCCTGTCAATTAGTGTCTATGAGATCCACATGGGGCAATAAGAACTTTGGACATGTTTCTCAATAAAGTCAGGCAGAGGGGAAGGAATTGTTGTGCACCAACTACCAGCCTGGGAAGAGTCACACAACAGCAGCAATGACAGGAGGTACCCAGGGCAGTTTATGGCAATTCGATAACCCTATATATGGCAACTCAGTACCAGAAAAAATTAATGATCTTATCAGATTTGACAAGTTAGAAAGGAAGAACAACCTTGCATTCATTTCATGCCTCAGGAAATGTCAAAGCACTTCTAGCCTAAGAGATACTTTTGAAGTGTAATCACTGTTGTAATACAGGGAAATATAGCAGCCAATTTGTGCACAGCAAAGTCCCACAAACAGCAATGAAATAAATGAGCAGATAATGTATTTCAGTGGTGTTGGTTGAGAGTTAAATATCGGCTGTGACATCAGGAGAATTCTCCTTTTTTTACATAGTGCCATGGGATTGCAGACAGGGCCTTGGTTTAATGTCTCACCTGAAAAATGGCACTTCTAACAATGCAGCACTCCCTCAGTGCTGCAAGGGAATGTCAGCCTAGATTTTGTGCTCAAGACTCTAGGGTGGGTTGAGAGTGTGTGTTTGGATAACTAACTGAATGTGTGATTGCATGTGAGTCTGTGGATACTATGTATTAAGAGTCAGAGTCATTTATGGCACAGAAGGAAACCATTCGGCCCATTGTAATGGATTCTTCATTATAGCATCAATACACACAACTCTTTACGGTATTCTGCAATAATAAACATGAAATTGTAATACCAAATATTGGATCTTAAGAAACATAACTTTTGTTTAATAATTGCATAATTGTATATTTAATGTAAGTTCATTAACAATCAACATCAATTAACGATTAATAATTTGTCAGCCGTGGCTCAATTGGTAACACTCTCACCTCTGTGTCAAGTCTCAGTCCAGGACTTCAGCACAAAAATCAAGGCAGACACTCCAGTACTTAATTGAAGTGGGCATTTGTGTTATTCTGAAGGACATGAGATTTTATTCTACAACTGTAGTGACAATACAAAGATGCTTTATTTCACACCGATGCTGAATGTAAAGGCAAATATGGAATCAAATCAGGCCTTGATTTCGCAGTAAGACATGCTGCTATTTCCTGAATGAGAGTCTCACTCTCTCTGATGTAGAATCAAGTAATCTCTGAGTCCAGATTTACACTACAACATCTTAGAATCAGTGCAAAGTGAAACTACCACTGTGATGTAAATTCAGGTTAAACACACTCAGGGTTCAAATGGGTTCACATTAAGTAACTAAAATGTTTTGTGAAAGGGGGGGGGGGGCGGTTGGTGGGGGGGGGGGGCGGTTGGTGTGGAGGGAACAAAATTTTCAACATTGTGCAAAACAAAAAACAGCTTTCCTGATGGATTCAGTGGGTGAATGCACAACGTAATATTATACTGAATTATGCAAATTAGGAAGATCTTGAGTCTCAATCACTGGTCCTTGCTGAGTCAGGCAGTGTTTGGGACACTAAAGTTTTCTTCAGTGCCCCAGGCAAGGGAGGGGGAAAAAATCAAACAGCTTTCCTGTTCTTAATTACTATCACATAACCCCTGGTGCATTGAATTTATGTCAGCATTGAGTGAGGACAGGATCAGACATGCCTGTGATGTCCCTCCTGTCTTTAAAAGTTCACTGTCCAGGTCATACATGAAGAATGGTTACCCATGGGAGATACTGGAGGGCTGCCAGCAATTGCGAACCTGCACTCACAATGGGACACCGCCTCGAGGAAAAAAGAAGCAAAGGAAGAAGATTGGGAAGAGGAGAACAAAGAACAAATATCACTGGGAGTCATATGTGATTCTTGTAAATAAAAGAGCCATAAATCTGAAGACAATTATAAATCTTGATTTATAATTGGCTTAAATAAAATTTCTATTATTTGACGCAGGTTCATCCAACACTATCAACAACAAATTCATGAGTATTAATGAAGGTTGAGGACACTAAAACTACTTCACAGATAGCTGATAAACTAACTGTTCTGATTGTCATTAATCAGACAGCATGGACGTTGAACAAAGTTTCCTCAGACATTAATACTTGGTATTTCCCAGTCCCGCAGAGGCGGCAGAGGGACAAGGAAAATGCGATCAACTCATGTCAGGACAGCTCCACATCATGTTCCTGCCTCTGTGTAGAGGCGGGTAACCAATCAGGGCACTTAATGGGGCAATTAGCCCCTATTGTGGAATTGGATCGCAAATTTTCTGGCAGCACATTACCCCTCGCTGTGTCACGAGTCCGGAAATTGAGCGGAGGCAACTTCATTGCGGGAGGTCTGAGCTACGAACCATATGAGGCCTTTTATTAAGTTGCCGGCATTTAATCGCAATGCTCAGGTCTCACCAAGTAGAAGATGTGCCATTGCAGCCACTTCATGGAGACTAATGTCTCCGCTAACGTAGCTCTTGCTGCAATGACAGCCGCTGCACTCCTACTGAACGCGCTTGCATGGCCCCTCAGCAACTGTGAAGCTGGTTGGCGGCCTTATCCATTGGCTGTGCTCAACAGACTTCCCGACATTGGAACCCGGCCACTGTCCCTAATTGGACAGGGGTCCTAGAGGCAGCTTTTTAATTGGCCGCCTCTGGGAAGAGTGAGTCCGACGTCCCCCCATGGCCACTTCCGGGTTCCTAACCCAGAACTGAGGCCAATGCCAGGATCGCGAACCACCCGGGAAAATTCATGGCAGCATGGTGAAGTTTCAGAAACAAGCAAATGTATTGATAAACCCACTGCACTTTTGATATAATTTCCAATCACAGTATTCAGTTAAAGTTCTTAGACTTTGATCACAATGAGTCATGAATAGGAAAAACTGCTTGGAATAGAATTTCAACAGAATGTGCAGACTGCACTTGTTCGAAGTGTTGAAGAGCAGGAACAATCAATAGTCCACAGCCTGATACAAGTTCAGTATTCTGTTACCAGTCAGAAGTCTTATACAGCAGGAGCAGCTTGAGAAAATGCTGAATGTACTGTACAATATGTGATGGCTGAGAAATTGATTATTGTACTTGTGCTAAGGGAGTTAAAGGGCATGGAGATTTACAACAGTTAAGTAACAGCATACCACAGGACATTTCATAGTTATGTGTTAATAGTAGTGCAAGAACTGCTATGAAAGAAGATCCAGAAACATTTTAGGGTATTGAATTGACATTTTGTGTTACAAAAACAGAATATGCTGATGAGAGGTCATCAACCGTTAACACTGTTTTTCTCTCCACAGATGCTGCCTGATCAGCTGAGTATTTCCAGAATTTTTGTTTTAGCTTCAGATTTCCAACATCCACAGTTTTTTGCATTTGACATTTTGTGTTTCTACATTAAAGTTTATCAGAGTTGTAAAAATACTTTTGTCTGCAGTTTCTGAAAGATGTGAGGGTCTTTGAGAGGGTGCAGAGGAGATTTACCAGAATGGTTCCAAGGATGGGGGATTTTACCTACAAGGTTAAGTTGGAAAAGCTGGCATTGTTCTCCCTGGAGCAAAGGAGATTGAGGGGAGATTTGATAGAGGTGTACGAGATTATGACAAGCTTAGATAAGTTAGGCAAGGAAAAACTGTTCCCATTAATTGATGGTACAAGGACTAAGGGACACAGATTGAAGGTTTTGGGCAAGAGTTGCAGGGGGAATATTAGGAAGAGCTTTTTACGCAGCAAGTAGTAATGACCTGGAACTCGCTATCAATGAGAATGGTGGAAGGGGAGACAATAATTTCAAAAGGAAATTGGATGGGCACTTGAAGGAAATAAACTTGCAGGGCTATGGGTATCAAGTGGGGAGTGGGACTGAATGGCTGGCTCTGCAGACAGCTGGCATGGACTTGATGGGTTGAATGGCCTCTTTCTATGCTGTAGATAACTCTATCATCTGATGATTATACTTTATATAGAACAGCATACAGTATTGTACATTGTAGAACAGTAAACATTGTATGGTACATTCAATGGCAGAATTTGAAATTACAGTTTTATGACTGAGTATTGTGAACTCATAGCTGACTGAGGAAAATTGTATTTGAATGAGGATAATCTCTCAAAAAGCTGGAACGTGTAGCAGGGTATATATTTGCATGTGTACCTGTTGTTTTAAGCCCAGACAATTAGTAAATAAAGAGCAAACATAACCAGGATAGCAGAAAAATTCCCTGACTTTTGTCAAATAGTGCCATGGGATATTTAACATACACTCGAACAGGCAGATGGAGTGTCAATTTAACATTTCATTCCAAAGATGGCATCTCCAACAATGAAATATTGCCTCATTACTGCACTGACAAGGGCAGTCAACAGTGCCCTGGAGTAATTCTCCTGGTTTTCCCCTATTTCCCTGACCAACTGCCACACACTGTTTCATCACAATGTCACAACAGAGATTTTGAATTTACTGTGAGGCAATTGGAATTCAAAGCCATGTCCTGCCATTTTGCACACAGTATGTTGATGTTCCATTGTAGTATGGCACCATAATATCTACATTGTAAAGATTTCTAAATTAAGGCAATCTGTGTCTGATTTATGTCATGAAGCCCTTTCCTAAAGATTACCTTTATGCTCAAGTTTTTTATTTATTTAGAGATACAGCACTGAAACAGGCCCTTTGGCCCACCAAGTCTGTGCTGACCATCAACCGCCCATTTATACTAATCCTAGATTAATCCCATATTCCTACCACATCCCCTCAATTCCCCTACCACCTACCTACGCTAGGGGGAATTTACAATGGCCTATTTACCTATCAACCTGCAAGTCTTTGGCTGTGGGAGGAAACCAGAGCACCCGGTGAAAACCCACACGATCACAGGGAGAACTTGCAAACTCCACACAGGCAGTACCCAGAATCAAACCCAGGTTGCTGGAGCTGTGAGGCTGCGTTGCTAGCCACTGTGCCACTCCACGTTTTTGCAGCCTGAAATTATATCATAACAAATGCAAACTGCTCTGAGTAAAACTTAGAGTTTAGTTAAAGGAGAATTACATTCTGGAAGGAAAGGAAGGGGGAAACAAAAAAAAAGGAAAAATATAAACTGTATGCCTGTGTCCTCAACTACAACAAAGCTGAAAACTGATCATTTCTGTCTTCACCAAGTTTCAGTGGCTCTCTCTGTGCCCCAATGACTTGGCCTTAAGATTCGCATCTTTGCCATTAAATCTCTCCATGGTCTCTACACACCCTAACCTCAGTAATTTTCTTCAGCCATACATTCTACATGCACTTTCCACCCCTCCAATACTGGCCTCCTCTGCTGTACAATTCACAGACACTCTTTTGGCCACAATGCCCCAAACTCTTTTGAACTCTGTCCCTCAGCACCACTGTCTTGCCAATTTGTTTCTTTAAAAGCCTCCTGAAGACTCTTATCTTTCCCCGAGTTTTTTGACTCCCCAATCCATCACTCTTGTCTTCCTTTCTCTTTCCTGCTTAGTGTTCACTCTTTACCTACTGCCTTATTAGGTACTATGAAATGTCACTCTCCATGTGATGAACACTATAGAAGTGCAAGTTGTTGTTATAATTTATTTCAAAGTGGCATTTTACAAAATATTTACTCTCAAATCACTACAGCACTTTTTGATTTATACCAGGTTTGCATAACTCAAAGAATTATTCAAGTATTATTGTAGACAGAGATTATTCAATTCATCATGTCTGTATCAGTACTAACTCCAAATCGATGCCATCTTCTCTAATCCTACTTATCTGCTTTTCCCCAGAGCCCTTAAAGTTTTTCCTCAACAAGAATGCAATTCCCTTTTTAATGCCATGACTGACTCAGCTTCAATAGCCACTTGTAGTGATGTATTCCATATACTAATAACCTTTTGTGTGAAAATAATTCTCTCAACCTCCCCCTTTATGCTATTGGCACTAATATTACATTTCTGAAGGTTCTGATAAAAGGTCTTTGATCTGAAATTTTAAACTGTTTCTTTCTCCACAGATGCTGTCTGACGTGCTGAGTATTTCCAGCATTTTTTGTTTGTATTTTACATTTTGGTACCTTTGTTATCTATTCACCAACTAGTGGAAGTAATCTTTCACTATTTATCCTCTTCATGTCTTTCATCATAACAGTATCAGCTCATGACTCATATCATTCTAGTAAATCCATGTTGCATCTTTTTCATGGCTCTATCCTTTCCATAACTGATTGGTCAAAATTAAAAGCAACATTCCAGCTGTTGCCCATCAAATAATATATAATATATATAACAGATTTGTACAGATTTATTTATCATAAAATTATTGTGTCAGGCATACAAGAAGCACAACAATGAAAAATTATGGACAAAAGCTAAAGAGTTATAAAAACTCACTTTGTCTTTTAGAAAATGGACCTTTCTTTTAAAAAGTGAACAATGTGCTCCAAAATGGCCACCGAAGGAAAAGGACTTGGCCTTTGTATATTCAAACTCTCTGACATGGACAAAGGATATTCTTCAAATCTAAGAGGTGTCAATTGCACCCATCCTAAACACATCCTAAAATATTCCAGAATTGAATGGGTTCTTCTGTAATAATGAAGGTCTGAAGTGGAAACATCATACCCAGATTATTCTCATTTTGAACCCATCTAGAGACCCTTTCGAATTGAATGGGTTCTACTGAAACAAAGAAGATGTGAAGCCACATCCTGGACCATTGTGTAATCACTATGGGGGAAAGACCAAAGCATCTCCTACCAGGAGGCAAGATGTAATACATCCTTGCCTTGAAAGGCAGCCTAGAGAGAGAGAGACACTCAGAAAGCAGCATCCAAGAAGCTTGTTTCCAGCAAACCAGAAGGGATGCACCCTACTGTAGACTTCTACACCTACACTTTATACAGCAGTGAATTAGAAGTGATCCACTGTCTCCAACTGAATTTTCAACCAAGAGAGAAATCTACAAACATTTCAGGCCTCCAATCAACTTCCAAGAGAATTCAACAGATTTACCGTGGCCCCCTGCCCACTTATAATTGCTTACCCCTTTTTCCTCTCTATCTGTCTCTTCTTGTGTGTGTGTGTGTGTGTGTGTGTCCACGCGCGGGTGTGAGCAAATGCATGAGGGGATGCAGTTACAACAATTTCGGGTGAAGGCGTATTGATCAATAAATAATTGATTTTCTGTTTTAAACCTACAAGAAAACCTGTTGCTGTCTGTTTATTTGACAAATAAAACACCAAAGGGTTAAACCCTAATAACAAAAAGCACTTGCTGCGGTCAGGTGGGGAATTGAACAGTGGGAACCACCCAAATCTCACCACATGGCCATAACAATTGCTTTAACATTTAATGTGTGATATATATAAGATCAAAACCATTCCATCAGTACATTTTCTTGACCACTGGAGATGCAATAATGTCTGGCACATGTATTTGTTAGCGTAAATGTCACTCTTATTTATACAGTTCATTTAATAGGTACAACTTCAAGCTACAAATTGTTGCTAAAATTGTAGTTCTGTTGCTGCAGTAATCATTAAATGCATAAGGGTTATTATCATTTTTTCAGGGTTTTTTTGACTAGCATTAGTTTCTTGAACAGCCAGGAATAGCCTGCTTCAAATGCTACCGTCTTGGTGATGACCCTAAGTTCACCTAACAGTGCAGTGCAAATATTTTCAATGCATTTTTTCACATTGTTATTTGGTATATTCAAGTTAGGGTAAAAAAAATTTAAAGTAATGCCAGACAATTATGAATTTAATTACATTGTTATGTCATTGAAAAGGCAAGTGTTAGCACATTATTCCGACTCTAAAGGCAAGTTAATTGATGCTACAATTACACCTTTGTTACATGGACATTGTTGCTATGTGCAGTGATTTGCACCTCAGACACCCTGCCTTGCGTATTCTAGTGCTAGATTGAGATTGGGTAAAATATCCCTATGAGGTCATGAATGTCTTTTTAAGACTTTCATTTTTTCACAGAGAACTTGTCATACTATCTAAAAAATATATACTTTTGATTAAATTCCACTTCTCCTTCATCCAGCATTTTATACCAGAGGGCACCATCATACAAATATATTTGACCCATGGTTACAAACACCGTGAAAAATTAATGCTTTAAAAACAAATTTATGTATTTCTCCAAATTATAACAAATTCCACAGAAAAATAAGACATGAAAAATGAAATTGTAAAAGAATGGATAATAAATAACATTTACTTCTATCCTATCTAGAGCTGGAATTATAAGCAATGAAGCATGGATCAAATGCACAAATCTCTGCAAAGGTACATTTTTCTTTTTAAGTAGACTATAGCATTGTACAGTACAGAAGGAGGCCATTCAACCCATCGTGCCTATGCTGGCACTTTGAAAGAGCTCTTCAATTAGTTCCATTCCCTTGCTATTTCCCCATAGCCCTACAAACTTTTCCTAAAATTATCACATTAATTATGGCGGATCTCATTAAAGTAAATAAACAATTGTGTTCAATATTCTAATTATAATCCTATTTCAGTACCTCCTGCTGGAATAAGGTCTGCAATTACGTGGTCAGAGTGAATGTGAGCTAAAGATTGTTTTATATTTCAGTTTTTCACAAATGAATTAGTTTCACATTTCGAAAAATATAACTACTTGAAAGATCTGGGGGGTTAAATCCAGGAGCTTTGGGTTTCCTTTGGATACTGTGGGGCAGAGGGGTGGGGGGAGGAGATCAGGCTAGGGTCTGAAGCTCAGAGATCAGGGACTTCATGACCGGGAAGGGAGCCAATCTGGTTGGTGATAGTAAGTACTGAACATTTTTTAAATTTACATGATATTTAGAGTTGGATTTCCTGAGACAACCAGCACTAGGGCTGACTGCCTTGGGGCAAGCCAATGTTGCAGCAGGGCCGTGAATTAGGCATTAGGCTCCTATGCAAATAATGTAACACCTGCATCAGGCTTGGGTACAGGACACTTCTTGTTTGTCTTTAGCCTAAATAATGGGTGGCGCACTTCCAGTCGGACGTGTGAGCATGCTTCATGCCTGGTGCTTTGAGGCACATGGGAGGCCATGTTACATCTTAAAAATGAATGCTAAGTGGCCTAATTTAACTTCCCAGTTCCTTAAAATATTAAAATTTTTAGATATACTTCTTTTATATTATACAAGATAGTCTGATTATGGAATGCAATCTGGTTGTTGTAAATGTGTTAACATTCACATCAATGCCATTAAAATAGCAGAGGAAAGAATTTTATACAAACATATTTAAATGCGCATTTCAGACAGTATTCTTCTCCCTAATCTTGTACAGTGGCATTTGAGTGTCCAAATAGATACTTCAAGTATACATCATATTCTAGAATGCTGGACTGGTAAAATGGATTCCTGTTGTTCTGGAATATGTATTATTGACTATTTTACATGCAGATTGTTATGAATTAGAAAAGGAAAAAAACAAAATTGTCAATAGAAATAAAAATGGGGAAAGATGTAAAACAGGCTGCCTACAACAACAGCAACTTATATTTATATAGCTCCTTTAATGTAATAAAACAACCCAAGGCACGTCACAGGAGTGTTAGCAAACAAAATGACATCGAGCCACATAAGGAGATATTGGGCTGGATTTTCATTTTGGAGGTGGGAAACAGGTCAGAATCCCACCTCCTGTGGGAAACGGATTCATATTGCAATTTTCAAGTGGGTAAGCTCTTAATTGGTGGGGAGACAGGTTTCCTGTCTACTTAGAGCCAGTGGGATTGAAAGTGGCAGTAGGTCATATCAAGTCTGGGGCTCATGTAGACTCCTATGGCAGCCATCACTTTTGCTGCTGGTTGTCCTGAAGGAGAGACCTGACTTCCACAACACCAGAGGGAAACAAGATGTTACAGGGGAGCTGGAGGCCTGGCACTAGAGGCAGGGCAGACCTTCGCTTCATCGATGCTGACCTGGATCTAATGCTGGAGGCCATGAGGGAGAGGAGCGGGGTGGCAAGAGGAAGCCACCTCATCCTGCAGCAGGGGCACTTCTCTGTTCAGTGTTATCCCTCTTCCTCCCACCTCCTCCTCTCTTACGTCCTGCTCCTCCCCCGATGAACTGTCTCCTTACAGGGCCTCACTGTTCTGAAGGTCCACATCTCTCTGGAGGGCCATGTTACGGAGAGCGCAGCAGACCACCATAATGACCGAGACTCTTGCAGGATGGTATTGGAAGGCACCACTGGACCGATCCAGGCACCGGAATCACAGCTTCAGAAGCCTGATGGCCTGCTCAATGGGTGGCCTGCTGAGGAAGTGGCGTTGGTTGTTTTGCCTCTGTGCCTTTGTCTGGGGCTCCCATACAGGGGTCAGTAGCCATCTCTTCAAAGGATTTCCCTTGTCCCCTTGGATCCATTCATGCAATTTGGGGGATGGAGTGAAGTAATGAGGCCGCATGGACTGGTGAGGCATGAAGGAGTCATGGCAGCTGCCAGGAAAGTGAGTGGACACATAGAGGAAGTTCTTGTGGACCAGTTGTGTGCTGAGGGAGTGGAAGCCCTTCCTGTTGATGGATCTCATTGGCTGGTCGCTGGGTGCCTTGATGGCCACATGGGTGCAAGCAATGATGCCCTGCACCTGGGGGAATCCAGCAATGGATGGCTATCTGTGTCAAAGTGATGTAGACCCCTGCCCTCCTGAAAATGGCATCTGTGACCTTCCTGATGAGCTGCCAACTGTGATATGACATCCAGGTCCACAGCTGATCCCTGGAATGACCCAGCTGCGTAGAAGTTTAGGGCAACTGAGACCTCGACGGCTGCAGGCAAGGGACTGCCATGGGACTGTAAGGCCTGTTATGTTTAAAACAGAGATTGACAGATTTCTAAATACAAATGACATAAGGGGATATGAGGATAGTGTGGAAAAAAGGCATTGAAGTGGATGATCAGCCATGATTGTATTGAATGGCGAAGCAGGCTTGATGGGCTGAATGGCCTACTCCTACTCCTATTGTATTGGGATCAGAGCACATAGGTCCAAGGCCATCTGCCTGGATAGGTGCAGGCACCTACAGCACTGGCGCTCTCTCATTTGCAGGTAGCTGTCTGTTGGGCTGTGCATCTGATGGCTTGGGTAGCAGCTTCCTCCCCTTGCAGCCCCCCACTGTGTTCCTCTGGCCTCCTGCTGTCCAGGAGGTTGTATCTTCTGAAGATCATCCTGGCTCCTCTGTCCAGTGTCAGAGTAGCCTGTTCCCATTCGAACTCCTTCATCTGGGCTTTGTGCATTCACCAGGCCTTCCTCTGCCAACCTCAGGTGCCCAAATGATGCCAGCAGCTTCACGTTCCTTTCTGTATTCTTGCCATTCACCATTGAGAAAATCAAGTCTTGCAGCTATAGCAATGGCCATTCTGTGGCACTTTTGAGGCAGCTCAGGTTTTTTTTTGGGCCTCTGCAGTGTTTTAATCAGCCCATCCCATAGCTCTCATGGTCCCCCGGCTGTGTTCCCGACTTGAACACCTGGTCGTGTTCCCCACATGGCGTCCTCCACGTTCCTAAACTTTGAAAATCAAAAACTGCTGCTGACAGGCCTTTTAATGAGCTCTTCAATGAGCTCAACAGGTAATTAGTTGGAGGCTTGCGTCTGACCTGTTCCATACCTCCCAGCATCCCTTTAAAAATGGAGTCGCTTTCTGGAGGCGATGGGTCCCAATGCTGATTTCTGAGAACACGAACTTTGAATCGCGCTCACCTCCAAACCTGCATTCAGCAGACTTTAGAAATTCGGCCCATTATGTCAGATGACCAAAAGCTTGGTCAAAGAGGTAGGTTTTAAGGGGTTTCTTAAAGGAGGAAAGCGTGGTAGAGAGGCGGCGAGGTGTTGGGAGGGTATTCCAGAGTTTAGAGCCTAGGCAACTGAAGGTGCGGCCACCAACGGTGGAGCGATTAAAATCGAGGATGCTTAAGAGGCCAGAATTAGAAGAGCGCAGATATCTCAGAGGGTTGTGGGGCTCAAGGAGATTACAGAGATAGAGAGGGGTTAGGCCAAGGAGGAATTTGTAACAAGGATGAGAATTTTAAAATCAAGATATTGCTTGACTGGGAGCCAATGTTGGTCCATGAGCACAGGGGTGATAGGGGAATGGGACTTAGTGCGAGCTAAAACACGGGCACCAGAGTTTTGAATGACCTCAAGTTTACGGAGGGTAGACCAGCCAGGAGTGCATTGGAATAGTCAAGTCGAGAGGTAAGGAAGGCATGAATGATGGTTGCAGCAGCAGATGAGCTGAGACAGGTGTGAAGTCGGGCAATGTTACAGAGGTGGAAAAAGGCGATCTTAGTGATGGCACGAATATGTCAGAAATTCATCTCGGGGCCAAATATGACACCAAGGTCAAGACAATGTCAGACTGTGGACAGGGAGAGGGATGGAGTCAGTGGCTAGGGAATGGAGTTTGGGCTCGCTATCACCCATATTACACTATCGAACAAAGACAGAATCTACCCTTAAGAAACAGAGTACAATGAACTGAGGCATACTGACACACAATATTTTCACCTATGTAAAGTGGTGTAAGATGACAATAATAATGTTTACATATCTTTATTTCTTGGTGCTGTCAAACCTGAAGATAAGTTTTGGGAATATAAAATGCTGGCTAGGTGGATCTTTACCTAAAAAAAAGCATTTTAAAAAATATTTGCAAAATAGGCAATTTTACCATTTAATTTTAATTAAGCCTATCTTACAGGAGAGGTTGCATAATGTGTAAGTGCTATGTGAATATACCAGATTTAACGAGTTACTGTCTGTTCTGATTCACTGCAGTCTTTTGTGACTTGAACTTTCCTTCATTAGTATTGTGTTTGAGCTTGTGATAACACTTTTTTGGACATAGTTCACTTACTGCCAGTTTGGAAATTCTGTGACTATGAATGATCAGTGGTTTCTTCCCAGAGGAATTAAAGCAATGAAATAACTGTTCTAACAAAAAGTGGAGAATGGCTGTTAGGATGGCCGTTAATTACAGAGGGAAAAAAAACAAGCACTTTTCAATTATTGTTAAATGGGGAATTTCAACCCTTAAAGTCAATTAAGTCAATCTGTAAAGAAAAAAACAAACAGAAAAGAACTCAAAAAATAATTTTCAGTGCTGCTTGGTATAGAGCTGCTGTCTGAGCTGACAAGCTGCACAAAGGCTGCCTCAGAATACCCAGAAACTACAGTGGCACTTCAAGCTGGCTTGACATTTCCTCTAACTGGACCATGTGATGTCTCCTGAATTGTATTCCTGATGTGGCTGAAGGAGGGAAAAGTTCTGGAAGATATGAGTAGTTCCAGGGTGTATTGCTTAGTTCGGGCCTTGGCTACCTTCTTGATATTTCTGGTGCCGATTCCTTCTCTGATTGGGTGTTTGCAATATCTGAGTTTCACATAGTTGCGTTGTCTTCTTGCCATGAGAGGTGTAGTTGTCAGATGGTAGTTTCTTCAGCTTATTCGTCTGTTCTTCCTCTGGAACCAGAGTGTTGGATATTTTGGCAAAATCTGAAAAGTTTGGTTGATGGTTACAATTCATAACACACAACATCCTCTGTAGTGCAGTGCATTCAATTACTTTAACACACTCGGAAAAAGCTATCCCTAAACCCCTTCACTTCAACTTTTCTCTTCCCTTTAAAAACCCATCTTTTCAACTAAGCTTTCAACCACCTCTGATAACTCCTGCACCATTGTTCAATATCTGATTCCTTTTCTTTATTTCCTCTGTACAATGCTTGGGCTTTTTCTACTTACAGCTGTCATATAACTGCATGTTATAGGGACACCGTAGGACAACTGTTATCATAGTCAATGTTTGAAAGTTTTTATTAACACATGTAAGTTTAGAATAATTTTGTAATGTCAATTAATGACTCTGGTATTCTTTACAGCACAAAATAATTCAATTATGATCTAAATGTAAGAAATTCTGCACTTCTAGTAGCTATGGACAATTTTAAAATGTGTTTGACTTTATTTTCAATGGCTGATCAGAGTCTTTTAGAGTTATTTGAGCTTTGCGTTCCAGTCTTTGTCTCTCAGTCTCTCAGCTCTCATTATAGCCTCCAGACTAAAAAGCTGTGACAATCTCTGCTCTACACGGGTCAAGGATTTATATTTTGCTGACCCTTCCCTTCCAGTTGCATATTGAGATTTATATTTGAAGGTGATCTTGTCCTTAGTGACCTTTGTCACATCATTCAAATATTTTCTGTAGTCACCACCATCTCATTTGATGTTTTAGGCTGTGTAAATAATTTTGGTTATTTATTCCCTTGCACTGTCATGTCCATGAGGGTTGACTGCTAGTTCCCTTGATTTGCAGTATCATCGTACTATTTTTAAACTTGTTTTTTCCCCACAATTTCCCAAATCATACTGTCAGCAGATTTGCCTATAAAGCTCAAGTGGCTGTTTTATGCGTTATTAGTCTGATTAATCTATATTTTTTCTACTTGCACGTGATTGAATAAGCAAATTATAGGTAGATTTACCAAAATTAGAAAATGCAATGTCAGTCTTTTTGGCAGTAAATGGCCAGACATTGACGATTTATTGCCAAAAAGACTCTAATGTTGCACCATCATGGAGATCCAGAACTAAAATACAGATATTTGTTCTCTAGTGATATATGAAAAAATTCCCCGAAATTACCACTGGGCAAATTATACTACTTGACAATTGATACATTTCACATTATGTTCAATCTAAGCACAGTAATACTGCTTATAATAGCAAATACACTGAGACAATTTTTATTTCACATTAGATAGAATGAAAATATAGAACATGCATTCATGTAGCATCTTAACATGTCCTCAGGACTTCCCAAAGCACTGTTTATCCAATTAATAACTTCTTGAAGTGCAGTTACTGCTGTGTAAACAATTACAGCAACCCAAATTCCACACAAAATCTGTCACAAAGCAAAAGAGATAAAAGAGAGGAATGTTGCTCAGGAGAGTGCCTGCTTTTATTTGATTAGTGCATTGATTCATCCACATCCACCTGAGCGTGCAGATGGGGCATCAGTTTAATACTCAATCAAAATGCAGTACCTCGATACAGCAGTACCTCCTCAGCTCAGCACTGAAACATGAGTCAGGGTCATATACGACATCGAAGGAGGCCATCTGACCCATAAAGTCCATGCTGGCTCTCCGTGGAACAATCCAGTCAGTCCCACTTCCCCCACTCAATTCCTGTAGACCTGCAAGTTTATTTCCTTCAAGTGTCCATCCAATTTCCTTTTGTAATCATTGATTATCTCTGCTTCTACCACCCTTGTGTGCAACAAATTCCAGGTCATTATCACTTGTTGTGCAAAAAAAGTTCTGCATCATATTCCCCCTGCATCTCTTGCCCAAAACCTTCAATCTGTGTCCCCGAGTCCCTGTACTATCAGTTAATGGGAACATTTTTCCTTGTCTAATTTATCTAAGTGTTACGACCAGGTGAGAAAGGTGCCTTTTAGCCTTCACCTGGTCTTATTGTAAAAGGGTTTAATTTTTAAACACGCAATGTTTTGAGCTCCCCCTTGGTGAATCCTTGTTCACCACTTTCCACTTATAAGGCAAAGAAATGAGCATAAACAGGCTTTCTTAGGTTTAAAGAAGAAAAATGAAATTTATTAAAACTTAAACTTGAACTCTAATTCTGTTAACACCCACAGATACAAGCTGCACCGCACGCTAGCAAACATACGCGATACACTCATGCATATAGAGACAGAAAAGAGCAGAAGAAAAATAAAGTGAAAAAATTTGAGACAATCTCTGAGGAGAGGTTTTTGATACTGTGCTTCAAGCTCGCTGTAGTCCTTGATTGAAGATATGGTCTTGCTTTTCGTTGGGGCCCAGTATTCTTCTTAAACGTTGTTCACTGTAGGAGACTTTTCTCTCTTGGGGTTCATGTGTCTTCAATGGTTTCCGAAGTTGGTGAGAACAATATGACAGCAGACAGGACAGAGGTCTTTTCTGTCCAGGAGCAAACAGCTTTCTGAGTTCAAATTCTCTGTGGCAAGTTGAAATTCAAAAAACTCCAACAGCCAGTTAGTCATGTGACTAAACTGGTCTGACCACGTCTTCTGTGTATTGGGGGAGCAGGGACTGGTTCCTTTGTTCCAACACTGTCTGCTAGTATGCAACAAAGGTCTTTCTGGTGAGGGGCCTTCGCAGTTCCTTATGATAGGCCCTCTTTTCTTCCCAGCAACAATTTTAAGTTTAATGTCCAAGTGGCAAAATTATGTGCCTCATTCTTGGCAGGTGGGGGCCTGCATGACACTAAGCCTGTCATAATCTTGTACACATCTATCTTGTCTCCCTCAATCTTCTTTGCTCCAGGGGGACCATTGCCAGCTTTTCCAACCTAACCTTGTAACTAAAATCCCCCATCTCTGGAACCATTCTGGTAAATCCCTGCACCCTTTCAAGGACCCTCACATCCTTCCTAAAGTGTGGTGACCAGAACTGGATGTAATAATTGGGGCCTAACCAGAGTTTTATAAAGGTTCAGAATAACATCCCAGCTTTTGTACTCAATGCCTCTATTTATGAAGCCCAAGATCCCATATGCTTTGCTAACCACTCTCAATATGTCCTGCTACCTTCAAAGATCTATGCGCATGCACCCTCAGATCCCTCTGTTCCTGCAGATCCTTTAGAACTGCGACATTAAGTCTATATTGCCTCACCCTATCCCTTCTGTCAAAATGCATCACTTCACACTTGTCTGTTTCAAATTCCATCTGCCACCTGTCTGCCTATTCTGCTAGCCTGTCTATTTGCTGTTACAGGCAGTTCATATCATCCTCACTGTTTGCCACTCATCCAAGTTTGATATCATCATCAAATTTTGAAATTCTACTCCATTGTAGGATCCAAGTCATTTATATATAGCAAAAAAATCAGTCATTCCAGCAGTGAACCTTGAGGAACACGACTGTCTACCATCCTCCAATCTGAAAAACAACCATTTACCATTATTTGCTGTTTTCTGTCCTTAAGCCAATATTTTATCCAATTGGATACTGACCATTGGACTATTCCATGAGTCTCAATTTTGTTAACCAGCCTTTTATGTGGTACTTTATCAAATGCTTCCTTAAAATCCATATAGATAACATCCACTGCATTCTCTTCATCAACCTTCTCTGTTACTTCATCAAAAAATTCAACTAGATTAGTCAAACATGATCTGCCTTTTACAAATCCATGCTGGCTATCCTTAATTAATTCAAACCACTCCAAGTGCCAGTTGATTTTCTTTCCTGAGTATTCTTTCTAAAACCTTCCCAGCGCTGATGTTAAACTAACTGGCCTGTAGTTGCTAGGACTGCCAACATCCTTTCTTGAATAAGGGTGACACATTTGCTCCTCTCCAATCCTGTGGCACCTCCCCCATATCTAGGGCAGATTGGAAGATTATGGCAAGCCCTTCCATTTTGTCCACCCCCACTTCCTTTAGCAACCTGGGATGCAAGCCATCCGAACCTAGTGACTTATCTACCCTAAACATAATTAGCCTTTCCAGTCCCTCCTCCCTCTCAATTGTTACCCTATCCATTGCCTCTATGATTCTACCGATATTTTGTCAGATTCCTCTTCCTTCTGCACTTCCTGGAGTGAGTACGAGATGGGTTTCTGGAGCAGTATGTTGAAGAACCAACTAGGGATTGGGCTATTTTAGATTTAGTATTATGTAATGAGAAAGAGCTAATTAATAACCTTACTGTAAAGGAGCCAATAAGGAAATAGTGACCACAATATGATAGAATTCTACATTAAGTTTGAAAGAGATATAGTTCATTCTGAAACTAGGGTCTAAATCTGAACGAAGGAAACAATGACGGTATGAGGGGCAAGTTGGCTATGGTGGAGTGGGAAAATACATTAAAAGATTTGACAGTAGGCAGGCAATGGTTAGTATTTAAAGAAGTATTACACGATGTACAACCAATATACATTCCTCTAAGACACAAAAACCCAACAGGAAAGGTGAATCAACTGTGGCTAACAAAAGAAGTTGAGGTAAATGCAAAATACTGCAGATGCTAGAAATCTGAAACACAAACAAGAAATGCTGGAAATACTCAGCAGGTCGGGCAGCATCTGTGGAGAGAGAAGCAGAGTTAACATTTCAGGTCAGTGACCCTTCATCAGAACATTAAAACTTAAAATTGCAAGCCTCTGACTGGAAAGACACTTGCATAGTAACCGACAGTATTGGAATAATGGGGGGCCCAGTTGTTGCTTCCCCAATACACAGAAGTGGTCAGACTAGTTTTAGTCACATGACTAACTGGCTGTTGCAGAGATTGGAACTGAGAGAGTTTTAAATTGGAGAAAACAGTGTTTGAAAGGAGAAAGCCAGTTGGAATAGAACCTTCTCTCTAGTCCTGCCTGCCTTCATCTCTTTCCCACAGAACTGAATCTTGTGAAAACACATAACCTCAAAGAGAGAAAAGTCTCCTATGTGAACAAGGTTTAAGAAGAACACTGGGCCCCGATGAACAGCAAGACTACCTACAATCAAGTGAGCTCGAAGCACAGTAAACAAGAAACTCTTCTGAAACAAAAACAAGAAATACTGGAATCACTCAGCAGGTCTGGCAGCATCTGTGGAAATAGAAGCAGAGGTAACGTTTCGGGTCAGTGACCCTTCTTCGGAACTGACAAATATTAGAAAAGTCACAGATTATAAACAAGTGAGGTGGGGGTGGGGCAAGAGATAACAAAGGAGAAGGTGCAGATTGGACCGGGCCACATAGCTGACCAAAAGGTCACGGAGAAAAGGCAAACAATATGTTAATGGTGTGTTGAAAGACAAAGCATTAGTACAGATTAGGTGTGAATACACTGAATATTGAACAGCAGCAAGTGCAAACCTGAAGAAAAACAACCTGAAAAAAACAGTGGGTAAGCAAACTGAACAAACTAAGATGAAATGAAATAAATGCAAAAAAAGATTGTAAAAAATGTAAAAAGGAATGTAAAAATAAGGAAGAAAAAATAACTAAAAATGAAAGTAAAGTGGGGGGCTGTCATGCTCTGAAATTATTGAACTCAATGTTCAGTCCGGCAGGCTGTAGTGTGCCTAATCGGTAGATGAGATGCTGTTCCTCGAGCTTGCGTTGATGTTCACTGGAACACTGCAGCAATCCCAGGACAGAGATGTGAGCATGAGAGCAGGGGGGAGTGTTGAAATGGCAAGCAACCGGAAGCTCAGGGTCCTGCTTGCGGACTGAGCTTGCGAAACTCTTCTGATATTGCCTCAAAGACCTCTCTACGATATTTTCCTCTCCTCTTTTCTGTCCCTATTTGCATGTGTGTATCGCGGTGTATGCTAGTGTGGACACGCCATATATTCGTAGCCGTGAACTGTATTAGAGTTTAAGTTTAAGTAAGTTTAATAAATTTCACTTTTCTCTTTTAAACCGAAGCAAGCCTGTTTATGCTCATTTCTTTGCCTTATAATTAGAAAGCTGTGAACAAGGATTCACAAAGGGGGAGCTCAAAACACAGTGTGTTTAAAATTAAACCCTGTTACAATAAGACCAGATGAAGACAGTAAAAGACCCCTAGACACATTTCTCACCTGGTCGTAACACTTGCCATAGAGGGAGTGCAACGCAGGGTTTACCAGACTAATCCCTGGTATAGCGGGATTGTCTTATGATGAAAGATTGCAGAAATTGGGCCTGTATTTTCTAGAGTTTCGAAGAATGACAGGTGATCTCATTGAAACTTACAAAATTCTTACAGGGTGTAACAGTAGCTGTGGATAGGATGTTTCCTCCAGCTGGTGAGTCTAGAACAAGGGGACACAGTCTCAGAGCAAGGGGCAGGCCGTTTAAAACTGTGATGAGGAGGAATTTCTTTACTCAGAGGGTGGTGAATCTGTGGCATTCTCTACCTCCAGAGGGCTGTGGAAGCTCAATCATTGAGCATGTTCAAGACAGAAATCGATAGATATCTGGATACTAATGACATCAAGGGATATGGGTATAGTGGGGGAAAATGACATAGAGGTAGATGATCAGCCATGATCTATTTGAATGGCAAAGCAGGCTCGACGGGCTGAATGGCCTACTCCTGCTCTTATTTCCCATGATCGATTGATCCTATGAGACATGATTAAAGGTTGCAGAGGAGGTTAGCAGCAGGAATGTGGTCTCATATTCCTGGATTCAGTGCAGAAGCTGTTTAATGACCTAAGCAGGTCAGGAAAGTTGTGCGCATTCATCTACATCCTGTTGTGCGCACCACCCTACCCTCTCACTTTGCCTTCTCAAGCCTACTGCACCACACTCACTTACCTTGCAGGTGTATCCATCCTTCTTTTCTAGGCTCGTGTCCGCATCTATCCAACTACCACTCCCGCTCCCTCTTATCAAATGACATAGTTCTCCCTCAGTCACCTTCACCAAATGTACTCCAATTATGCCATTAGACTCACTCATAGGTCTCTGTTTTCTCTCCTTACAGAAGACAGCACAAAAGGGATGGTAGCATAGTGATAAAGGTACTGGGCTAGTAATCCAGAGGCCTCATGCCCTGGAGCCATGAGTTCAAATCCTTGCAGCTGGGGGAATTTAAATTCAATTAAATAATAAATCTGGAATACAAATGCTGGTCTCATTAATAATGATCATGAAACGACTGGATTGTTGTAAAAGCCCATCCTTACCTGGTCTGGCTGACATGAGCAATGTGGTTGATCTTTAACTGTCCTCTGAAATAGTCTAGCAAAGCCACTCAGTTATAGGTGGCTCACCACCACCTGCAATTGGGATGGGCAATTAATGCTGGCCTTGCCAACGATGCTCACACCCCAAGAACAAACTTTTAAAAAGTACATCAGGGAGAGGGAGAAAAATGGAAGGGGCCCTCAGCAGATCGCACAGCTCATAACTGCAGAGGAGCAAGCACTGGAAATAAGCGAAGTTATAGTGTCCCCGACTGTCGGAGATTGAAAGACAGGGAGTTCCCAGCTATCTGATGACACAAATAAAAGCCCACCCACATATCATATGGTACTCATTCATGTTGACTTTATTTCAAAAGCAAATGCAATATGATCATCTTCATAATGATAACTTGGTAAAGTTTTACCTTACCATGTCTAAATTCATGTCTTTTATCCCCCATTGGGCTTCATGTGTGTAAAGTAATCAGTGGACATTGTGTGCAGCTGAGTCCTTCTCAGGGTGAATGATCACAGGACTCGTTCAGACAGACCATGCACCAGCTCAGATACTCACACTTTGGTGGGACCAGTAAAACAGATAGTTGAGTTTTTACCTGGTGACTCACACATCACAAATGAGTAAAAGCAGACAATTGAGTCAAGAACAGTAGTGGAGAGTCCATGTCAGAGGGCAAAGCCCTCTCCAAGCTCTGCTTAGCTGGACACAGATGCTCAACCTGGGACCATCGATGAAGAACAGAATCATTGAGCAGCAGCAAACAATGTACGATGCACTGACAGGCCTTCAAAGTCTACCAAAAGCATTAGGGAAGTATTGAAAGGCCACTGTGAGATGATAAAAGCAAAATACTGCGGATGCTGGAAATCTGAAATAAAAACAAGAAATGCTGGAATCACTCAGCAGGTCTGGCAGCATCTGTGGAAAGAGAAGCAGAGTTAACGTTTCGGGTCAGTGACCCTTCATCGGAACCCTGTGAGATGATGTCTTCTTCCATGGATAGAGTGGCCAGCGCTACAGACCATCATATGCTCCAATTAAATGAGTCCATGCATGCCCTAAACACCACTGTGCAAGACTCTGGACGCCAATATGCCCGCCATCTTAAATAGGTTGATAGAGACCTTAGCCTTGGCCATTCAGGGCTGCACTGATCTGCACCAAAATGCTCTCCAACAGAGTGACAGAAGTGAAGTGTGGCTGGGTCACTCTAGGAATTATGGTGAAAAAGATCATGGAAGTGGGAATTCAACTCAAAGCTCTTCCACCTCTCATCCACAGCTCACCTCTCTGTCAGTAGCCCACATACTACCTCGTCTCCTGATTTGCCAAACCTGTCCCTGCATAGGTGCAGGTGGAGCAGTCTTTGGTGGGGCCATCATGAGCTCCAAAATGCAGACAGCATTGACCATAGTACCTCAGTAGTCAGAACAGGGAGCTGAACCTGTACCTCTGCTGAACCCACACAGGTTGCACTACGTAGGAGGAACAGAAGAAAGAAGAGTAAGGCGTTGTAGTTGCACAAGGGTATGTGCATAGTTGTCTGAGAAAATATCATTTTTACTCAGTTTTTGTTCTTTATTTAGTTCATATAAATGTCATTCTTTTTCAGCACTTTCCCGTCTTGTCCAGTTTTGGGTGTTGGGTGGGAAGTGACCTTCTAAATTGCTTGATGATGAATGGGAAGATGTGAATTGATGGGGACCAATGGTGGGGGGGGGGGGGGTGGGGTGTACAGGTGGCAAGACTGCTTTGTGTCAGTGGCATTGGGGTGTGGTGGTGGGGCGGGGATGGGGGGGAAGGGGTAGATTGTTCATTGCATTTTCTGATGTCATGGGTCCACTGCTGCAACCTTGCATTAAGGAGGCCATCCCAGGAAGCAATGTGAACAGCTGGGGGTGCATCACCCTGCTCACCTTTCTCCTCCTCCACATCATTTAAGAGAATCTGAGCTCTTTGCCTTCTTCCTCCTGTAGGTCCAAGCCTCGCTGTTGCGCAGTGTTGTGCAGAGCACAGAAAACCACAGCAATTCAGGAGACCATGGTTTGCGCATACTGAAGGACAGCTCCAGATCTGTCGGGACTGTTGAACTGCATATTTAGCATGCGAATGGCCTGTTGAATCACACATCAGGTAGTGATATGGCATTCGTTGTAGCACTATGGGGCTCAGTATTGGGTTTCTGATGGGTGCCATAAGTCAGGATTGCAGTCGGTATTCCTTGTCACCTCACAGCCACACCTTACGTCTGCTTCCTTTTTGAAAGAGATCAAGCAGCTTGCACTGCCACAAAGTAAAAGCATCATGGGAGCTGCCTGCCTGCATAAACATCTTTTCGTGCTTGCACACCAGTGGAAGCCCTGGCAGTTGACAAATACTCCTGTTTGGTCCAGGAGGGTTGGCTTGATTGCCACATGTGTGCAGTTGTTGACACCCTGCACCTGTGGGAACCCAGCTAGTGCCCCGAGCTGAGCGCCCACACTCTGACTAACATTATCACAGGCAAAGCCGACATGATTCCCGCCCTGGAAAACAACACATCAATGATCCGTCTGATGCATTTGTGGGCAGCCGACTCAAAAGGTCCTGGTGGCAGAATTGGATCTGGAGGCTAAAATGTTGAAGGCAGTGGTGACTTTGACAACCACTGGTATTGTGTGGCCCCCAGGTCCAGCAGGCAGCAGGTCTTCTTCTAGGAAGCTGCAGATGTCTGCCACCACCTGACGTGACATCCTGAACCTCCCGACACACTGGTGTTCAGACACATCCAAGAAACAACTACCTGTTCCATGGGTAGTGACTCCTATGAACTGCACCTCTCTGCTGGTCGCCTCTTTGCTGCTCCTCTCTCTGCTGCTCCCCTCCTTGATGTTCAGCTACAGGTCTGTGAACAGCAGGTTGTGGGTGCTGTTGCTGGTCATCTTGGTTCTCATCTGAGGTCCACTCTAAGGCAGCATGCTGATGTGACAGAACAAACCTCCAAAGTGTAGAAAATAACCTCCCAGCAAAAGTGCTGTGAACAAACCCTTTCTCACTAATAGGTAAGAAAGCAGCTGTGAGTACTGAGTACTTAGTGGCATATTTGCCTGGGATTGATTCAGCCCCCTCACTTCCTTACACTGCTGAATTTCAGGAGGCCTGGGAAACAACAACAACAACAATTTGTATCTATATAACTCCTTTAACATAGTAAAACATCCCAAGGTGTTTCACAGGAGTGTTATCAAACAAAATTTGATATCAAGCCACATAAGGAAATATTAGCTTGGTCAAAGAGAGAGATTTTAAGGAGTCTCTTAAAGGAGGAAAGCAAGGTAGAGAGGTGGGGAGGTTTAAGGATGAAATTCTAGAGCTTAGGCCTTGGCAGTTGAAGGCACAACCACCAATGGTGGAACAATTAAAATTGGGTATACTCAAGGCCAGAATTGGAGGAGCGCAGTTATCTCAGAGTGTTGTAGGGCTGGAGGAGATTACACAAATAAGGAGGGGTGAGGTCATGGAGGAATTTGAACAAAGTTCAAAATTTTAAAATCGAGGCACTGCTTAACTGGGAGCCACCGTAGGTCAGCGAGGACATGGGTAAGAACATAAGCAATAGGAGCAGGAGTAGACCATACAGCCCGTCGCGCCTGCTCCATCATTCAATACAATCATGCCTGATCTTCGGCTTCAACTTCACTTTCTCGTCCACTCCCCATACCTCTTGATTCCCTGCGAGACCAAAAATCTGTCTATCTCAGCCTTACATGTATTCAATGATGGACCATCCACAACCCTCTGTGGTAGAGAATTCCAAACATCCACAACTCTTTAAATGAAGAAATTTCTCCTCATCTCAGTCCTAAATGATTGGGCCCTTATCCTGAGACTATGTCCTCATGTTCTAGATTCCCCAGCCAAGGGCAACAACCTGTCAGTGTCTACTCTGTCAAGCCCCTTCAGACTCTTGTATGTTTCATTTTGTGGTGGGTGAATGGGACTTGGTGCGAGCTAGGACATGGGCAGCAGAGCTTTGGATGGTCTTAAGTTTACATAGGGATGAACAGGGGAGGTTGGCCAGGAGTGAATTGAAATAGCCAAGTTTAGAGGTAATAAAGGCATGAATGAGCATTTCAGCAGCAAATGAACTGCAGCAAGGGCAGAATTGGGTGATGTTAGAGAGGTGGAAATAAGTGGCCTTAGTGATGGTGTGGATATGTGGCCGGAAGCTCATCCCGGAGTTAAATATGAGACCAAGGCTGCAATCTGGTTCAGCCTCAGGCAGTTGCCAGGGAAACCTGTGGGCCCGACATTGAATATTAAAATGTGTTGAAAAATTGAGTGATGAACATATTGTAATTGACAACCCACTTCTTCGAGGGGCTCATGCACGCAACCTATCACATTTAAGTGAAATCCAGAAGTTGGCAGGTTGGGTCAACTTCCAGATGCGGTGAGTTTCACTGGTTTCCACCCCCACCCCCACGCCCCCCCCATCCGCTCCCAAACACACACACGCTCCTACAGATTAAAATTCACATCTAGCCATATAATAATAGCCTGTTGCCTCATCTAGCATAAAACACAGCAGAAAATGGTCAATTTCAATTTTTACCCCAAACAGTGCAGGTACTATACCACTTTAAGTAGCTGTACCAGCACACTATGACTCCTGCTTAGGAAATCCAGGCGTCTGCACTCCCAGCATGTGTTGCAAATTGTGCTGCAAGTGTATCAGTAATATTTAAATGAGAGGACAATGAAAACCCCAGGGAAGTACCCCCTGTAATGCCAAATGTGCTGGATAAAATGCACTAGCACCATTGATGTGCCAAAAGCAGAATGTCCCCTCCCTTTTCCTATACCTTTTAAATTTTTTCTTTACTCAACTATTTATCTACTTCCCTTTTAAACACTCTATCCTAAATTCTACTTCCACCACTGATCCTGGGGTAAGGCCTAAAAATTCTCTGCATTAAAAAATTCTGTTAACCTCTCCATCTCCAGATGACTTATTTTAATTTTTTGACTGCTATTTGTCCCCATGTCAAGTGAAAATAATTTTTTTTCCTATTTAGCTTTCAAAACTCCTCATGATTTTGAATACTTCAATTGGATCTCTGTTCTCGTGAAAACAGTTTTTCTAATTTCTCATTACAACTATAGCCTTTAGTCCCTGGTATAATCTTAATAAATCTCTTATAATTTCCCGTGTGATGAGTGCCTACTCTTACTGGAACTTGGTGAGAGGCACAAAGAACAGACCAGATATTCCTCCACAAAGGAGAGTGAGCGAAAATTGGAATATGAATCAACCTCCAAGCAGCTGGATACAGAGCAATATTGGCAGAGACCCAGCAGTAGGCTAACTCGCTGCACCCCTCAGCTGGAAATTGGTCAATCGCACGGGGGAGGGGATATAAAATATATTAAAATGGGAAAATATGAATAAACTAAAAAGCAAAACAACAATGCATGTTTTTCAGGTTTTCACATAAAGTTCTAAAAAAAAAATTCAAAAATATATGTTCACCAGGGTCAATAAATTTCTAACATCTCACAACATGAATCGCCAGCTGGCAAAGTGTGAAACTGAATAAGGGCTTTCCTACAAATGTTGGAGCTGCAATTTTAACTTATCAGTTAGCGCCCTCTGCTGTTTTATCAACTTCTTCCACAACTGCAAGACTGCAGAGGTCTTACTCTTAGACACAGTTACGGCATAGACTCATAGGACTGAATTTTCAATTGCCTGTGGGGGCGAGTTTGGGTGCGGGTGGGCCCAGAAAACCGAGCACTAGCAAGGCATTACTGGTTCCCGATGCCTTAACTGATGTGATTAGATTTTCAAAGGGAGTGTGGGAGGGGGGAGCCAGCAACCCGCATGCCTCCAATTAATTAGTTGTTGAGCTTGTTAGGAGTATGGGGAGCAACTGTTATCAATTTTCAAATGGCAAGCTTGGGCAACGTGGAGGGTCTGGGAGACGTTTCAGCATAGCTATCAGGAACACAGTGGGAGCCATTATTGCGCATGACTGCAGAGTGGAAAAGTTGTATAAAACTCAGTTGCTAGCACAGGGTCACCATTGCTAGAACTGAGAGGCTTGATTTTGTGAGGAGAGAGTATTTGGACTTTTGAGAGGAATGTGAGGCTTCTGGCACCCATAGCCACTCCTAGCCATGCCTTCTTGGTCTGGCTTACTGGAGCTCTTATTTTCCAGAAGGAGGGAAGAGTACAGCTCTCCTGTCCATAACAGCCTCAGTCAGGGCCTCAAGGGAGGCATCAGAAAAATGAGAGGCCACCCAGGGGACAGCTGCCCAAAACGCCTCTGGCCCTCACTTCTCCCTGCTCATCCATTTCCAAAGGCAATGGCAAGCCCAGTCGTAGCTGTCTTTTTCCTATTAAATATCCTGCCATGCCCACGTTTGACCCCTCTAATTAGTAGCTGGCACTTTGTAAATTGTGTAGCATCACTGACACTGAAGCGGTGAGGGGTTGGGACCTGGAAATGTTCCGGGCATCGGGTTCCTGACCCCAGATTAAAAGTTCGGCTCATTGAGTCATTATGGCACAGAAAGAGGTCATTCAGCCCATCGAATCCATGCCGCTCTATCCCCGTAGCCCTGCAAATTTATTTCCCTCAGGTGCCCATCCAAAGAACAGTACAGCACAGGAACAGGCCATACGGCCCTCCAAGCCTGCGCCGATCTTAATGCCTGCCGAAACTAACACCTTCTGCACTTCCGGGGACCATATCCCTCTATTCCCTTCCTATTCATGTATTTGTCAAGATGCCTCTTAAACGTCGCTATCGTACCTGCTTCCACCACCTCCCCCTGCAGCACGTTCCAGGCACTCACCACCCTCTGTGTAAAGAACTTGCCTCGCACATCCCCTCTAAACTTTGCCCCTCTCACCTTAAACCTATGTCCCCTAGTAACTGACTCTTCCACCCTGGGAAAAAGCTTCTGACTATCCACTTTGTCCATGGCACTCATAACTTTGTAACCTCTATCATGTCGCCCCTCCACCTCCGTCATTCCAATGAAAACAATCCGAGTTTATCCAACCTCTCCTCATAGCTAAAGCCCTCCAGACCAGCCAACATCCTGGTAAACCATTTCTGTACCCTCTCCAAAGCCTCCACGTCCTTCTGGTAGTGTGGCAAACAGAATTGCACGCAATATTCTAAGTGTGGCCTAACTAAAGTTCTGTACAGCTGCAGCATGACTTGTCAATTTTTATACTCTATGCCCCGACCGATGAAGGCAAGCATGCCATATGCCTTCTTCACTACTTATCCATCTGCGCTCCCACTTTCAGTGACCTGTGGACCTGTACGCCCAGATCTCTCTGCCTGTCAATACTCCTAAAGGTTCTGTCATTTACTGTATACTTCCCACCTGTATTAGATCTTCCAAAATGCATTACCTCACATTTATCCGGATTAAACTCCATCTGCCATTTCGCCGCCCAAGTCTCCAACCGATCTATATCCTGCTGTATCCTCTGACAATCCTCAACACTATCCGCAACTCCACCAACCTTTGTGTGGTCCGCAAACTTACTAATCAGACCAGCTACATATTCCTCCAAATCATTTATATATAATACAAACAGCAAAGGTCCCAGCACTGATCCCTGCGGAACACCACGAGTCACAGCCCTCCATTCAGAAAAGTCCCCTTCCACTGCTACCCTCTGTCTTCTATGACTGAGCCAGTTCACCTCTGATCCCGTGTGACTTCACCTTTTGTACCAGTCTGCCATGAGGGACCTTGTCAAAGGCTTTACTGAAGTCCATACAGACAACATCAACTGCCCTTTCTTTATTAATCATCTTTGTCACTTCCTCAAAAAACTCAATCAAGTTAGTGAGACACGACCTCCCCTTCACAAAACCATGCTGCCTCTCGCTAATAAGTCCATTTGTTTCCAGATGGGAGTAAATCCTGTCCCGAAGAATCCTCTCTAATAATTTCCCTACCACTGACGTAAGGCTCACCGGCCTATAATTTCCTGGATTATCCTTGCTACCCTTCTTAAACAAAGGAACAACATTGGCTGTTCTCCAGTCCTCTGGGACTTCACCTGTAGCCAATGAGGATGCAAAGATTTCTGTCAAGGCCCCAGCAATTCCTTCCCTTGCCTCCCTCAGTATTCTGGGGTAGATCCCAACAGGCCCTGCGGACTTATCTACCTTAATGCTTTGCAGGACGCCCAACACCTCCTCCTTTTTGATAACGACATGACCCAGACTATCTACACTCCCTTCCCTAGACTCATCATCCACCAAGTCCTTCTCTTTGGTGAATACAGATGCAAAGTACTCATTTAGTACCTCGCCCATTTCCTCTGGCTCCACACATAGATTCCCTCCTCTGTCCTTGAGTGGGCCAACCCTTTCCCTTGTTACCCTCTTGCTCTTTATATACGTATAAAAAGCCTTGGGATTCTCCTTAATCCTGTTTGCCAATGACTTTTCATGACCCCTTTTAGCCCTCCTAACTCTTTGCTTAAGTTCCTTCCTACTTTCTTTATATTCCTCAAGGGCTTCATCTGTTCCCAGCCTTCTAGCCCTTACGAATGCTTCCTTTTTCTTTTTGACTAGGCTCACAATATCCCGCGTTATCCAAGGTTCCTGAAACTTGCCAAACTTATCCTTCTTCCTCACAGGAACATGCCAGTCCTGGATTCTAATCACCTGACGTTTGAAAGACTCCCACATGTCAAATGTTGATTTACCCTCAAACAGCCGCCCCCAATCTAAGTTCTTCAGTTCCTGCCTAATATTGTTATAATTAGCCTTCCCCCAATTTAGCACCTTCACCCAAGGACTACTCTTATCGTTATCCACAAGTACCTTAAAACTTACGGAATTATGGTCACTGCTCCCGAAATGCTCCCCTACTGAGACTTCGACCACTTGGCCGGGCTCATTCCCCAATACCAGGTCCAGTACGGCCCCTTCCCTAGTTGGACTATCTACATATTGTTTCAAGAAGCTCTCCTGGATGCTCCTTACAAATTCTGCCCCATCCAAGCCCCTGGCACTATGTGAGTCCCAGTCAATATCGGGGAAGTCAGGGTTACATAAATAGTAAGTGGGTATAAGAGGTGGGGTGAGGCCTATTAGGGACAAAGAGTTTGATATGTGCTTAGAGGCACAGGGCAAGGCTAGTATACTTAATGAGCACATTGCAGCGGTGTTTACTAAGGAAGAGGAATCAGACAAAATATCGGTAGAAACGAAGTTGGTAGTGGTAATGAATGGGGTGAAAATTGATAGGCAGGATGTACCAGAAAGGCTGGCTATGCTTAGAGTGGATAAGTCACCTGGTCCGGATGACATGCATCCCAGGTTACTAAAGGAATTGCGAGTGGAGATAGCGAACAGGCTTACCGTAATCTTCCAATCTTCCCTAGATATGCAGGTGGTGCCAGAAGATTGGACAGTGGCAAATTTAACACCCTTATTCAAGAAAGCATGTAAGGCAAGTTCGTTTAACATCAGTGGTGGGTAAGGATTTAGAAACTATAATCAGGGAAAATATCAACTGGCATTTGATGAGTTTAAAATTAATTAACGATAGCCAGCACAGATTTGTAAAAGGCGTATCATGCTTGACTAATCTGATTGAATTTTTTGATGAAGTAACAGAGGAGGTTGATGAAGGGAATACAGTGGATGTTGTGTATCTGGATTTTAAGAAACCATTTAGTAAGATACCACATAAAAGGCTGGTTAACAATTATTGAGGATTATGGAATAGGAGGGGCAATGTCCAATTGGATAAAAAATTGGCTTCAGAACAGAAATCAGTGAGTAGTAAATGGCTGCTTTTCAGACTGGAGGAGGGTTGACAGTGGTGTTCTCCAAAGTTCAGTGCTGGGACCACTCCTTTTTTTTTGTTATATATGAATGACTTGCATCTTGGAATAAAGAGCAGAATCTCAAAATTTGTTGACGACACCAAACTTGGATGAGTGGCAAACAGTGAGGATGATATGAACTGCCTACAACAGGACATAGATAGGCCACCAGAATGGGCAGAAAGGTGACAGATGGAATTTAATAATGACGAGTGTGAGGTGCTACATTTTGGCAGAAGGAATAGGAAGAGTCAATATATACTTAATGGCACAGTTCTAAAGAATGTGCAGGAACAGAGGGACCTCTTTGAAGATGGCAGGACATATTGAGAGAATGGTTAGTAAATAATATGGTATCTTGGGATTCATAAATAGAGACAAAAGCAGGGAAGTTATGCTGAACCTTTATAAAGCTCTGGTTAGGCCCCAAATGGAGTATTGCATCCACCTCTGGTCACCACACTTCAGGAAGGATGTGAGGGTCCTTGAGAGGGTGCAGAGGAGATTTACCAGGATGGTTCCAGGGATGGAGGATTTTAGTTACAAGGTTAGGTTGGAAAAGCTGGGTTTGTTCTCCTTAGAATAAAGGAGATCGAGGGGAGATTTAATAGAAGTGTACAAGATTATGACAAGCTTAGATAAGTTAGACAAGGAGAAATTGTTCCCATTAACAAATGGTACAAGGTCTAGGAGACACTGATTGAAAGTTTTGGGCAAAAAATGCAGGGGGAATATGACGAAGCACTTTATTTATGCAGCGGGTGGTAATGACCTGGAACTTGCTGCTCACAAGGGTTCTAGAAGTGGAAACGATCAATGACTTCAAGAGAAAGTTGTAGGGCCACCTGAGAGAGATAGACTTGCAGGGCTACGGGGATCAAGCCGGTGAGTGGCACTGGCTGCATAGCTCCTGAGAGAGCCTGAATGGACTCGATGGGCCGTAAATGACTTTCTGACTATTTGTGCCTGTAGCTCACCAACCTTATTTCCACACTTTGTGCATTTATATATGTGCATTGTAAACCTGTCTTTGTATTTCTCATAGTCCTTCTTAGTCTGCTCCTTTCTAATATGATACGACTATGATACTAGTACTATCCAAAACCCTCACTCCTGTATGCAGCTTATTCCTCTTCTCTACTTATATATGCTGGTGCCCATCCCCCTGCCAACTTTGTTTAATCTCTCCCCGACCACATTAGTGAACCTCCCCGCAAGCACATAGGCCCCAGTCCTGTTAAGCAGCAACTCGTCCCTTTTGAATAGGTGCTTCTGGCCCCAAAACTGCTCCCAATGGCCCAAGAATCTGAAGCCCTCCCTCCTGTATAGCGCTTGTGTATATATAAATTTGCTGTAATAATTCACAAAAAAGATTAGCCAATTATGTGTCCCTTAATTGTTATTTGATTTCCTAGGTTCTGCACCCCTCTTCTTAGATTCTTCAATCTCTGGCTTTACGTTCCCACTCAGATCCTCTGTTCTTCTAACTCTGGTCTTTTATGGATTGTTCCTCTCCCACTCTATCATCAATGGTCAATCTTCAGCCATTCCACCTCTACATTCTGGAATTCTGTCTCTAAAAGCCTCCGGCTTTCTACATCTATCTTCTACCTTCTAAAGCGTTCCTAAAACCTACCACTTCAACTTTGCATTTGATCACCTTCCCCAATTCCCTTCTTACTTGTGCTTGAATCCGACTCCTACCTGTGAAGTACCTTGGAATGGTTCATTGTGTTAAAGGCATAACATAAATGCAAATTGTTGATGTATTAACTTAGCAGCAACTGAAGAAAAGTTGTTGGTAAATTTCTAGATTTTGATTAAAAGCACTATATCAGTTTGGCTTAGCTGGTAGCACTCTTGCTTCTAGATCAGAAGGTTGTGGATTCAAACCCTATTATGGACATTATCAAGTAATCTAGGCTGTAGTATGTGGGCCAGCTGCCTGATACCTGCAGAGAGCTGGGTCTCATTAAAACACATCCAGTGAATTGTGTAGTATAAGAGCCTGAAAGGATTATTCTTGAGAGTGTGTAAAGAATACCTCCTAGCATGATGATGTGAGAGATACTTAAACAGGTGCAGTGTGGCTTTGGAGGAGTCACACAGGCTAGTGTGGAGTGCAAATAGTTATATTGCAATAAAGATTAATGCTTAACTACTATAGACTAAGAATCCTCTGGCTAGATTAAATAAGGTAGCAGCATACTAAACCAACATAGAACAAAGTGCACACCCCAAATGGGTATCTCACTGCAAGACTGAATAGCGCGGACGTGGCCTAGCTGGCAGAAAGACAGTATCAAGGGGAGATCTGATTGTTGAGGGCAGAGAGGCTGGGTGGCATTGGCCAACATTTTTTTTGTGCAGCCCTCAGTTGGGCTCTTGCTCCTTCTCCTGCTTCACAAAAATTTTCTTTCTCACATTTCTTTGGACCTTTTCCTTTTGCCCACCAGATTTTATTGAGTGGAATATCCACAGTACATGATCTGCCCAGTCTGCCATTAAGATTGCATTGGGGTCCTATATACATCATTGGACCAGATTGAGGCAAGTGCCTCAGCCATCCATGAAAACTCTGAAACAATATAGTGGCAGGCAGGGAGCAAGTGTAAAGTTAACAGTCAATCTACTGTTGCAATTTTAACTCCACTACTGCCCCATTTGTACTGAGTAGAAGGAGGGAAAATTTCCTCTGCTATCTTTCAGATGAGACATTAAACTGAGGCGTCTGCCTGCTCAGGCAGTTGTAAAAGGTGCAATGACACTATTTGAAGAAGAGCAACTATCCTGCATGACATAGGCACATTACTTTCTGAAGCCACGATGACCTGAATTAAGCCAAAAGTAAAATATTCTTTAAAAAAGAAAATCAGATATGCTTTCCAGCTGTGAGCATTCAAATCAGAAAGGCCAGCTTCTTGAAGAGAAGGGGAGTTTAGAGATCAAGATTTGAAGGAGATGGTAACTGGGGGGAGAGTTTGTCTATGATAGAGTAATCATACATGGACTCTGGATTGAGCTGGTCTGGTGGACTTAATAGCCTTTTCGTCCTCTGAATTTTTTCATGTCCTTATGTTTAGAATGGCAGCACAGTTGTGCTGAAACAATTTGTTGGTTTAGACCTCTTCTCGTATTACTTTTTTCAGCGGCATGAAGGATTTCATGCTTCTATCTTTGTTTAATTTTTATTAGTTAGGAAAGAATAGTTCAGGAAATTTTCATTTCTTAATTTTTCCCCCTTCTGTCAATCAATTACTACCAGTCGAATGGATGGAGGAATGTGCCTGTCCAGTGATGGGGAATGTGTCCAATTTCCATGGTAATAGCTGGGGGTTGTATCCAAGTTTTATGGCTGATTAGAGGGTCTCTCACACACTGACCTGTGTTTTGAACGACTTCAGACTTGAACCATGTCTGGATTGATGTGAATGCTTATCTTTGGTGACATATATTATCTACCACATATAAATCCAAGCTGATCCTGATGTATCAGAACTGAAAGAACTTTCTCCAGTCTAGTGATAAAAACCCCTGACAAAATCTTGTAATGAGGAAAAGCAGCCCGGAGCTATGTTTGGCCACATCACTACTCTTGTGGCAGAACTCTAATAACCGACTGTGCCATTGTATTGGAAAAGTAACTTTTCTTTCTTGCTCCATAAAAGTAGATTGAAGAACTAGTATTATTTTAAAGTAGAAAGAGAAAGTTCTGAAGATAAGTTCACTTAGCTACAGCTTTGATGTTTGTCGTATGTTAGTGCTCCTAGTCTGTCTTTTCTCATGTGACTAAGAGGATTTCCTGTTTCGTTTGGAAATGGAGAGAGTTTAACACAATTTTCTTTGAATAATTAAAATCCCTCAGATTGGATTCAAATTAAGCCCTCTTTCAATTTCCAGAGGGTAATTAATGACACACAAGTATTTTATAAAGGAGGGATACTTTGTCAGCTGTTGAATTCCAAGTGCTTCTTCTTGAACGTTATTCTAACAATTGATTTCAAAGGTCATTTGAACTTTACAGGGTTCTTTTCTTGTTGTGTCAGGTATTTCCTTTGGCTTCTTGTTTTGATTAATGAATTACTGCTGACATTCTCATGCCTCTCCAATTTAGGATCAATGGCAACAGGAATGTATTTTTCTTCTTCAAAATTTAGTTTGGTGCAGGATTTGTTATTAAAGCTATCACAATAATACAGACCCTTCCACTGTGACCGATATCCCAGAAATAACCAGATGTATTGTTATTATACTATCAGTTTATTTACAATGGTATGGGTAGAATTCTGGTATTTGATTTACAGGGTGTAATGATTTTTATGGAATTGGTGTCTCTGTTACGTTTTCTGTCAGGTCATCCAAAAATGAAGATCCAGATGTGAATTTGTACTGTGATGGCAACAATATACTAGCTGAAACTGATACAATATGAAATAACTCTAGTCAACCTCATTCCCAGGATAAATCCAAATTAACCTTCCCTACCTTATAGGCTGATGTACTCTCCCTGGTAATTAGGTAGAATATGCATGAAGACGGGGGTAGCAAGCCACATACACGGAATCTTCCATTTTATCCTAAACTTGTGAACAAAAGCTAATCCTAAAAAAGTATGAAAACATATGGTGAAATTGAAAATTAAAAGAGAATTGGTCTAAAAAAGGCCGCTGTCCATTAAATAATATTAAACGAAAAGATGCGAATACTGAAAATCTGAAAAAATGCTGAAAATGCACAGCTCAGTAACCATTCATAATGAGAAAAGATGAGTTAACACTGCAGATTTCAGAACAATGAACTTTTAAGACTTCAACCATACATGGAACTACCCTCAGGGGCTACTCCAATTCAGTGAAATGAGTGCAAAACCATCTAGGCTAGTTTAATTGTTTCTTTGGTGCTCATCAGGGTGAAGGATGTTACTTCATGGGAATGGAATTCTTCCCATTTTAGGTGTCAAGTGTCAGAATCAACATTCTCGGACCAGGCATAGCGCAACTTCTACTCTGCCAACCATGTGCCTCAGCCATAATCTGTGACAGTGAGACACCACCAAATTAGAGACAGTTTTACTATGTAGTCTGATGCTCACTAGGAACTGGATTGTGACTATCTGACCTGGTCTTAAGTGTTGACATGGTCTCTACTTTAAACACTAACTCCAATAATACATTTCACAGCTTCAAAACCTTCTATGTAAAATTGGTTCTCTAGTTCTCTGTTTTAAATAGCTTATTTTTACCTTACATTTATGTTTCCTTGTTCTAGACCACTCAACCAAAAGAAACAGTTCAAATAGAATTGTAACAGTTAACAGACAAAGCAACCTTCATCCCATTAAACTAGGCTGAATATAAACCCAGGTCATAGAGGTGGAAATGCTATTCAGTTCACCTGGCTGGTAATTTCAATTCTCTTCAATAGAAAACTCACAAGCAGATTTTTCCCAACAAATGTAATTACAATCCCATTTCTGTTTTTTATGGGCAAAAATAAAACAGCAGAATAAAGGAATACTAACAGTTTGGGCTTATCTGCCAATTTCTATCTACTTTGACTCCCACTTTGCATTCATTGACATTAATTAACTGCAGAAAACCCCTCCGAGTTGCTTAGCTTGATTATTAATAAATGATCAGGAAGATATCAATGTGTGTAGTATGTATAGCCTGATATAAAAAAATGAAGAGCTTGACAGTTAAAATTTGAGTGATTCCAACTAAGATAAAGGAAGATCACTGGTTATGTGTAAGTGCTCCAGTTATTCAGAAGTTTTATTTTCTTTCCCCCGCTTATTCCATTTTTTTGTATTAAGAATTAAAGGCAGCTGAGCAGATTGCCTGAATATACCTGTCTGCTAGATCTGTTTCAGGCTGTGCTATGTTTGGGGGACCGGAAATCAGTAACAAGGCTTTGTTTTCAGCAGTTTGAATAACTGCCAGGATTTTATTCAACAGCGTGTACTTTCTTTAACTGTCAGACCGCATGTGCCTGCGGGGGAAGGGACAGAGACAGTGAAATGGAGAAAAAGAAATAGAAATAGAGAGATGTACACAAAGAGACAGAGACACCCCCTCTCTTGATATATACACATACATATATAAGCGACACATTTATAAAAAATACAGGAAACTCTTTAATTAACTGGCTTGACAGCTTGTTTATTAGTGGGTTCAAATATATATATTTTCCTAGCTGGTGACTTAGTTTGTCCATCTTCTATACTATTTCCTGTCTGTTGAGATATTAAATTATTTGTTCCATTTCAAATGTTTTGATGAACAGTGCAGCTTGAAAGGTGTTATACCAGCAATCACATTGGTTCTAATTCTTCACGTATTTTAGGTTTTATGTATCTATTGTTTCAAGCTCAGAAAACAATGACAGCATTTAGTTTATTCACATGGTGAATTTACAAATAGAACAAATATTGAAAACAAATCAAACATCTTCCTGTAACATGCAACTGAAAACTTTTAAAAGCAAAATAAACATAAATGTACAGTCAGAGGGACTGATTTTCCCATAGCAGTGTTTGAACATGTTGTCAAGCTTTACATATGAAGACCTAAGTTATGGAGCACTTGCTTGGCTCTATAGTCTGTTCTAGCCAATTTGTTTCGCATTTCAGAATTACAATGCAGGTAACATTAATAAGTGATAAATGCACATCAGGACTGGTGAGAATGTATAACAAAAATATCCGAATAATTTCCAAATGTTGCTTGGTTTAGGATCACACCTAGATATAATGTCCTTCTTCCCACTGTGTGGTATTCTTCCTGCTGATATTTTTTTTAATGGTATAGGTATTAAATGGGATTCCTGCCATATTAATGCTGTCTTTTTTCCTCAATGCTTTCTTCCTCAATTTTAATTGTGAGAATCTAATTCTAAAGATTTTGCTTTTTTTGATTTTGAAGTAACACTTGCCAGTGAAATGAAATCAGGGATTAAAATCAAAGAATTCAAATTAGCAAAATCAACTAGAGAGACAAATCAGCAAAATAAAATCAGATTTCTAAATAATAGTGACATCACAAAGCAACTTGGGCCTTGAAATTTCACTGTGGCATAGTAGCATCCAAAAACATATGTTCATCTGAAATCCATTTCTTCATTGTTTCAGCAGAAGTATTAATTAAAACAGTTTAGCCCTCCCTAAAATACCAGAGAAAGAGAGGAATTTCAGGAAAATAAGTTTGTATTTGCACTTTAGTATCCCATGGCATAATTTATTGTTGCTTGTTTCTGTGTTAAAATAAATGTAGGTTGTCATTTATATATGTGTTAAATAAAATATCTAATCCATTATTTAAATAGAATATGTCATGAATGATATGATAAATATCTCTTGTTGGAGGTTGACCCATTTGTCACTTGTAGCCAGCTTGACCTGTAGGGATATATATAACATACCTTGCAGCTGTTTATGGCATAGCCTCAATTTGAAATAGGTGTGACAGATTAAAGTCTGCTTTCTATCCAACAGCAAGCTAAAATCTATTAAAAGAACATCTTTGACATCTTGTGTTAGACTTGTCAACAGTCCTGATATTATATGGTTTTACTCAGAAAAGCAGCAGGAAGAATTTCACGACAGAAGACTGGGGCAGAGAAGAGGCTGCTTCACTTTCCATCAGCCTATGCTCTGCTTGGCCCGGTGTTCTTGATACTGCCAATGAGTGCTCATAAATCTTTTACATTGAAATCCTTCAACTTACTGAGCAAAAATTAAATAATTAACGAATAGTCACATCATATGAGTATTTTGTACAATAGTGGGCCATAAAGCAGTGAAAATCCTTGTCTGGGGAGTACAAAGAAGAGTGACTAATCTGATAAATGGTTAGGAACTGGAACTATGAGGAAATACTAAGGATTCAAGAGATTGGATTGAAAAAAATGGCTTAGAGGTGACTTTGAGGTATTCAAAATCTTAAAGGGAATAGATAAATTGAATCTCAGAATGATGTTCAAACATCAGTACAAGGATACATGAATTCTAAATTAAAGAATAAAGCATCATCACTGTTAAGATATAGCTTTTTCATAAAGAAAATGGCAAATATTTCTTCCCAGCCGAAGTTTCTGTTTACTAGATGACTGTGGTAATTTTTGGTCCGTGATTTGTATAAAAATTAGGATAAAAATAAAGATGCTGAGTTGAGTAGACACAAGAAGCTATGTCTTGAAATCCTTTCAAACTTCTGCCTGCCTGGCTAAGCTATTTTCAGCACCTCTTTGATGCAGCATTAATTGGAGACAACCCTACCTTTATGCCTAAGTTCAGTTATTGTGAAAAATTGCCCAAGTGGAAAAATTACATTTGTACTATGCTTAGACCAGATAAAGGTCCCTCTTTGTGGACAATTATGAAGGAAAGTGTGGGAGCACTCAAACAGGCAGAATTTTGAGATGGTAGGAGTGCTGGAGGCAGTGCAGGTCCACAGACCTAATTACAGTGTCAATTAAGTTAAGTCATGGGAGATGATTGTATGCCAAATACCCAGCTTTTAACTAAAGATAAATGATCGCAACAATGTCAGTTGATTCTATGAAACACTAGTTTTTGATTAACTTGATCAAATGAGGAGAGTAGTACAGCCTCTATATGAGGGCAGATTAATATCATGGGTAGTGATGTCAACACTAATTTATGTAAAAAAAATTTAACTTTTTGAATAGTTTAACAAATGTATTTCGTTGACTGTTAATGTAGGATTACGTGGATCAGAAGATAATGGCCTAGAAATTCAATGGTGCCACGTCTATTTTGTACGCTTAAATGGGCATCTAAGCATCCATTGTGGTGGGGTGGATGAATGCGCTCATTACGTGTCAGAAGTGCACCACTCGGCATACCGGTAAAGGCAGAAAAAGAGGCGCCAGGGTCCACTCATGAAACAGACATTAGGCTCTTTGTGTATACAAATAGTGAGTCTAACACCTGTTTGTAAAATCGGACTACTGTGAATGCAGCCGGTTCTGGGTTGGCTACATTGAAAAACATGGTCTGAATGTGTCCTAACCAGTGGTCCTTTAAGGGACCATCACCAAAAAGGTAAGCTTTTTAAAATATTCACCTGAATGTGGAGTCGAGCCCTGCCCTTCCATATAAAGAAGAATGAGTTATGACAAGTGATCTTAAGATCACGAGATACAGATGAGGAAAATCTTTTGGTTTGGAATGTTCATGGAATTCCCTACCGCAACATCCAGTTGGCACTTGAGAAACTCGAGGATTTTTGCCTCACTATCCTGACCAGAAGGCCACTTCTGGCAGTGATCATTCTTTATATGAAGAAGTGCTTCTTAACATCAGTCCAGAATTAAGGGGATAGACAACCCATCCTTCAAGTGGCCGTCTAATTTCCCGTTGAAGTCATTATTATCTCCGCTTACACCATCCTTGTGGGCAGAGTTCCAGGTCATTATCACCCGCTGTGTAAAAAAGTGTTTCCTTACATTTCCCCTGCATCTCTTGCCCAAAACCTTCAATCTATATCCACAAGTCCTTGTACCATTAGTTAATGAGAACAGTTTTTCCTTGTCTATCATCCTTCCTGAAGTGTGGTGACCAGAACTGGACGCAATACTCCAGTTGGGGCCTAACCAGAACTTTATAAGGTTCAGCATAACTTTCCTGCTTTTGTACTCAATGCCTCTGTTTATGAAGCCCAAGATCCCATATGTTTTACTAACCACTCTCTCAATTTGTCCTTCCACCTTCAAAGATTAAGCACATGCGCCCCCAGGTCCCTCTGTTCCTACACATTCTTAAGAACTGTGCCATTAAGTATATATTGCCTCACCCTATTCCTTCTGCCAAAATGCATTACATAGAATCATAGAATCATAGAAAGTTTATGACACAGAAAGAGGCCACTTGGCTCATCATGTCTGCCCCAGGCAAAAAACGAGCCACCCAACCTAATCCCACCTTCCAGGATTTGGTCGTTAGCCCTGGAGTTTACAGCACTTGAGATGCATGTCCAGACACTTTTTAAATGAGTTGAGGGTTTCTGCCTCAACTACCCTTTCAGGCAGTGAGTTCCAGACCCCCACCACCCTTTGGGTGAAAGAAAATTTCCTCATCTCCCTGCTAATCTTTCTACCAATCACTTTAAATCTATGCCCCCTAGTCACTGACCTCACACTCGTCAGCATTAAATTCCGTCTGCCAACTCCCTGCCCATTCTGCTAGCCTATCTATGTTCTGATGCAGGCGGTTCATATCATGCTTACTGTTTGCCTCAGCTCCAAGTTTGGTGACATCAACAAATTTTGAGATTTTACTCTATTCCAAAATCAAAGTCATTTATACATGGCAAAAAAAGCAGTAGTCCCAGAACTGGTCCTTGAGGAACACCACAGTCTACCCATCCTCCAGTCTGAAAAACAACCATTTACTACGACTCATTGTTTTCTGTCCTTAAGCCGATATTTTTTATCCAGTTGGACACTTTTGTTAACCAGCCTTTTGTGCGGTACCTTATCAAATGCTTTCTTAAAATACATGTAAATAACACCCACCACATTCACTTCATCAACCTTCTCTGTTCCTTCATCACAAAATTCAATTAGATTAGTCAAGCATGATCTGCCTTTTACAAATCCGTGCTGGCTATCTTTAATTAATTCAAATCTCTCCAAAGGCCGGTTAATTTTCTCCCTGATTATCGTTTCTAAAACCTTACACACCAGTGATGTTAAACTAACTGGCCTGTAGTTGCTAGGACTGTTTTTACACCCTTACTTGAATAAGGGTGTCATATTTGATATTCTCCAATCCTCTGGCACCTGCCCCATATTCAGGAAAGATTGGGAGACTATGGCAAGCCCTTCCACTATCTCCATCCCCACTTCCTTTGGCAACCTGGGATGCAAGCCATCCGGACCAGGTGACTTATCTATTTGGTGAGATACCTGGCATTGTTTTTGCTTGCACAAGTAGTCAACGTCTGCCCGCACATTTGATGTAGCGATGCGAGGAATCCGGATAGATGTCCGTCTGTCTAGAGTGATCTTGATCTCTTTCTCTCCCCTCTTGCTCGCTCTCTCCTTCTCTGTGTCAATCCCTATCCCCGCTCTGTGTCCATCTCTCTCCCCCTCTCTCTCTCTGCCCCCTCTCTTTTCTCCCTCTGTGTCCATCCCTCTCCCACCCACTCTCTCTCTGTCTCTCCCTCTTTCTCTCTCTCTCTTCTCCCTCTCCTCCCTCTCTCTCTCCCCCTCTCTCTCCACTCTCCTCTCTCCCCTCTCTCTCCCCCTTCTCTCTCCCCTCTTTCTCTCTTCTCTCTCTCTCCCCTCTCTCTTTCCCCTCCCTCTCTCTCTCTCCCCCCTTCTCTCTCTACCCCCTCTCTCTCCCTCTGACTGTTACTGAGAGCGGGAACAGCAGTTCATGAACTTCAGACAGATTTGGGTTTTCCAGTGGGCTTTTAAAAAAAATTGGAACCTGCCAGAAAACCCCGAATCTGTCTGAAGTTCGGTAGTGCTGTCCCCACCCCCTGCACCTGTCAGCTGTGAAACTGACACTTGCAATTTTTTTTAAAGCCAGTCTGAAGAAGCCAATGGGAAATTTCTCATCTGTGAAAATACCAGTTACGAACCCCAAAATCTTTTACCATGGACACTGGTGTCCACGTTGTCGACCTCTGCATGCATCATACACCCTCTTTTTTTGTTTCTTCATAATCTTTATCTCCATCGTCATCGGAGGAGCCCTGCTTTTGGTTCCATTACCTTTCGCCCTTTTTGGAATGTACCTAGCCTATACCTGAAGCATTGCTTCCTTCAAGATAACCCATTATTCCGATACAGCTCTTCCTGTCAATCTTTGGTTCTACCTTATTTTGTTCCTTGCTTTTCTGCATTACGTGTCTAACCTTATGATATGGCGATCACTCTTAGCCTAGTGCTCCCCCACAGACACTTTGTCCACTTGGCTCACCCCATTTCCCAGCACCAGATCCAGCAATGTCTCCTTTCTAGTTGGCTGGGAACATACTGATCATGGAGGTTCTCCTGAACACATTTCAGAATTTCCTTCCCCTCCTTACCCTTTTATTCTAAAATTATCCCAATCGATATTTGGGTAATAAAATCCCTCAATATCACTATGTTATAGTTCTTGCACATCTCTGTGATTTCCCTGCAGATTGCTCCTCTGTCTCTCACTCTCTCTTATTATTTTGAGGCCTCTAGAATAACCCTCGTAATGTGATCATACCCATTTTGCTTCTCAACTTTAACCAAATGGAATCTGTCCTTGCCCCTTCAAGGACATCCTCCTTTTCCAACACTGTAATGTCTTCACTAATCAGTACTGCCTCCCCACCTCCCTTTTTTCCTTTTCTATCCTTTCTGACCACTTTATATCCTTGTATATTAAGTGCCCAGTTCTCGCCATTTTTAAGCCACTTTTCCATTATTGCCGTTCCACAAATATCCCCATCCTCAATGATGGGGGAGCTCAGCACATCAGTGCAAAAGATAAGGCTCAAGCATTTGCAACAATCTTCAGCCAGAAATACCAAGTGGATGATCCATCTCGGCCCCCTCCTGAAGGACCCAGCAACACTGATGCCAGTCTTCAGCCAATTCGATTCACTTTGTGTGATATCAAGAAACGACTGCAGGCACTGGATACTGCAAAGGCTATGGGCTCTGACAAAATTCCAGAAATTATACTGAAGACCTGTGCTCCAGAGCTAGCCGCACCCCTAGCCAAGCTGTTCCAGTTCAGCTACAACACTGGCATCAACCCGGCAATGTGGAAAATTGCCCAGGTATGCCCTGTACACAAAAAGCAGGGCAAATCCAACCTGGCCAATTACCACTCCATCAGTCTACTCTCAATCATCAGTAAAGTGATGGAAGGGGTCATCGACAGTGCTATCAAGCGGCACTTGCTTAACAATAACCTGCTCAGTGATGGTGAGTTTGGGTTTCGTCAGGGCCACTCAGCTCCTGACCACATTACAGCCTTGGTTCAAACATGGACAAAAGAACTCAACTCCAGAGGTGAGGTGAGAGTGACTGTCCTTGACATCAAGGCAGCATTTGACCGAGTATGGCATCAAGAAGCCCGAGCAAAACTGGAATCAATGGGAATCAGGGGGAAAACTCTCCGCTGGTTGGAGTCGTACCTAGTGCAAAGGAAGATGGTTGCGGTTGTTGGAGGTCAATCATCTCAGCTCCAGGACATCACTGCAGGAGTTCCTCAGGGTAGTGTCCTAGGCCCAACCATCTTCAGCTGCTTCAATGACCTGCCCTCCATCGTAAGGTCAGAAGTGGGGATGTTCACTGATGATTGCACAGTGTTCAGTTCCATTCGCGACTCCTCAGATACTGAAGCAGTCCGTGTAGAGATGCAGCAAGACTTGGACAATATCCAGGCTTGGGCTGTTAAGTGGCAAGTAACATTCGCGCCATACAAGTGCCAGGCAATGACCATCTCTAATAAGAGAAAATCTCACCATCTCCCATAGACATTCAATGGCATTACAATCACTGAATCCCCCACTATCAAAATCCTGAGGGTTACCATTGACCAGAAACAGAACTGGAGTAGCCATATAAATACCATGGCTACAAGAGCAGGTCAGAGGCTGGGAATCTGGCGGCGAGTAACTCTCTTCCTGACTCCCTAAAGCCTGTCCACCATCTACAAGGCACAAGTCAGGAGTGTGATGGAATACTCTCCACTTGCCTGGATGAGTGCAGCTCCAACAACATGAAGCTTGACACCATTCAGGACAAAGCAGCCTACTTGATTGGCACCCCATCCACAAACATTCACTCCCTCCACCACCGACGCACAGTAGCAGCAGCGTGTACCATTTACAAGATACACTGCAGCAACGCACCAAGGCTCCTTCGACAGTACCTTCCAAACCCATGACCTCTACTACTAGAATGACAAGGGCAGCAGTTGCATTGAAACACCACCACCTGCAAGTTCCCTCCAAACCACATACCATCCTGACTTGGAACTATATCGCCATTCCTTCACTGTTGCTGGATCAAAATCCTGGAACTCCCTTCCTAACAGCACTATGAGTGTACCTACCCCACATGGACTGCAGGGTTCAAGAAGGCTGCTCACCAGCACCTTCTCAAAGGCAATTAGCGATGGGCAATAAATGCTGGCCTTGTCAGCGATGCCCATATCCCATGAACGAATTTTTAAAAATCATATTCCCACACGGCTATTTGTTCTTGTAGCTCACCAACATTATTCACCACACTTCATGCATTTACACACATGCAATGCAATCCAGTGCAATCCAATGCATTCCTCATAGTCCTTCTCAGTCCGCTCCATCTAATATGATACTACTTCCTTCTCTATCACCATCTAACAATCTCTTGTTATGCACCTTATTCTTCTTTTCTACTATATTCTGGTGCCCATCCCCCTGTCAATTTAAGTTAAAGCCTCACCAACCACACTAGTGAATCTCCCCGCAAGAACATCGGCCCCAGTCCTGTTGAGGTGCAACCCATCTCTTTTGAATAGGTGTCTTCTGCCCCAGAACTGGTCCCAAAGCCCTCCCTCCTGCACCATGCTTCAAGTCATGCATTGATCCTCCCTATCTTCCTATTTCTACTCTCGCTAGCATGTGGCACTAGGAGTAATCCAGAGATTACTACTCTCAAGGTCCTACTCTTTAATTTCCTTCCTAGCTCCTGAAAATCTGAGCGTAAGACCTCAATACCTGCCTTTTCTATGTCATTGGTACCAACATGTACCACAACTTCTGGCTCACTCCCATCCCCCCTGCAGGATATCCTGCTCCCTCTCCGTGATGTCCTTCACCCTGGCACCAGGGAGGCAACACACCATGTGGGACTCATGATAACGGTTACAGAAATGCCAATCTGTCCCCTATGAGACTATGGAATCACCTATAACAACTGCATTTCTGCACTTTGCTGCTCCCTCCTGTACAGTCCCATGCTCACTGGTGCCATGGTCTGGACTGCACTCCTTCGAGGTGCCGTCCCTCCCAGCAGTCTCCAAAGCTGAATACTGGTTTGAGATTGGCGCTCACCCCGAAGACGCCTGCATTTCCTGCCTCTTCCTACTCTTCTGGATGGCAACCCACCTACTTTCCTGAACTCCTACTGCCTGTGGGGTGACCATCTTTTGGAATATACGATCCTGAAAACTCTCCTGCTCCCCGATGCTCCGCAGCTGCCCCCCAAGCTTGGAAATCCGGAACATTAATGTGTAATTCTTCTCTGGTTACAACACTAAATAAAAGAAGGAATGTGCATTTAAACAGGGTAATGCGAGTTTGTACAAGGTTCCGAAGAAGCAGTCATAATGCTTTTATCCTGCAACACTCAATTATCCCCTCAATATTCACCCTTTCCAAGAATGTGACTGGATGCCTGCTGGGGAAACAAAGGATATCATTTAATGGTCTCAGCCAAACTAATGGGAGGCTACTGTTTCAGGTTGATGACCTTTCATTGACCTGAAGCTTTAACTCTATTTCTCTCTCCTCAGATGCTGCTGCACCTACTGAGTATTTCCAGCTTTTTCTGTTTTTATTTCCGATTTCCAACATCCACAGTATTTTGCTTTTGTGTTGGGAGGCTACTGTTGCTCATGTTGGGACCTTTGAAATGCTCATAGCCAGCGACTTCCAGGCACTCAAGCTTGAGGGTAGGCTGCAGACTGTTGCACCTTGGCTCTTGCCGGAGCAGTCTCACCTAGCTGATGTCCTTGCACATGTATGTATTGGTTGAGGGGTGACGTAGGAGCGATCATGTTGACATCCTGAGAGAAGATAACGCGAACTGCTCCCAAAGTATCACTGCAACTTCAATGATCTTCAAGCCTTCCTGTTCTATTTGGATGAGGGCTATGATGTCAGCCACTCCTCTACTGGCCTTTCTCCTTTCTCAGGTGTGGTGTGCTGTTTTGTCTTGTAGAAAGAGGGGGAAAGAGTTAATGAGTGACTCTTCAAAAGGAGAGTGGAGACATGTAGGCCTACTGCACATAGTGCACCTGCTGAGAGCTGGAGAAGAAGCAAGCTAGAAGCTGAACGGGGGGGGATAAAAGGAAATCCAAGTGTCAGGATTGCAAAGTGAGGAAAGAAATCTGCGAGGAATTGCTGGTTCTGCAATTACAAGTATTAGTGAAGAAAATGTTGTTAGTGTCTGGTGTGATGACAGCAAAGGAAGAGGTGAGTGTGTGTGGAATGGGAAAGAGAGGTGATGCAGTATGTCCTTTTCTTTGGATTTTGATGGGTGTAATGAAGGAAGGGATTGTTGATAAAGCTGGGGAAGGAGTGAAAGGAATGTTGGTAGGTGCTGTAAACAGAGATGGAGCAATGAAGAGCTGTACTCACCCTTGTGTCTCTAATAAGGTCATTAAACCTCTTTTTGCATTGGTCCTGAAGATGATATTGCTGAAACTGACCCTCTCAAGCACTTCTATTCAGGCCTGCCTGGTATTTGGCTGCTTGTGGGTGCTGAGATCTCCCTGCTTGCCCTAACTTCCTCCACCAGGACGAGAGGCATCAGAAAACCTGGGGGCAGCACAGCAACTCATTCTGTGACGTGATCCTTCTTCCAGCAAAGTAACAAACAAATCAGGCCAAAGGAAATACAACCTTACTTTAAGCGGTGCACTCCCATGTTAAATAAGCCCACCAGAAATGGCACCATGTGAATTAGCAGGCTGTCTGTTTCTCAATGTAATCGAATGGGCAGCATCAACCTTATTCAAATGAGGCCTGGGTGTTAGAAATTGTCTAGGCCTCAAAGTGGCAAAATCATGAGAGGTTTTATCATTGTAAACCTCATAGTAAAGGATCCTCTTGGGAAGAGTGATCATAACATGGTAGAATTTCACATGCAGTTTGAGGGTGAGAAACTTTGGTCTGAAACTAGTGTCTTAAACATAAATAAAGGTAATTACAAAGGTATATGAAGCCAGAGTTGGCTAAAGTAGATCAGAAAAATAGGTTAAAGGTAAGACGGTAGAGAAGCAGTGACAGATATTTAAGGAGACACTTCATAACTCTCAACAAAGATATATTCCACTAAGAAAGAAAGACAATGAGAAGGATGCATCATCCATGGCTAACTAAAGAAGTTACGGATGGTATGAAATTGAAAGAAAAGGGGTGCAATACAGCAAAGATTAATGGTAGGCCAGAAGATTGGGGAAATTTTAGAAACCAGCAAAGGATGGCTATAAAAGGGAGAAATTAGAGTATGAGAGTACACTGGCAAGAAATATAAAAAACAGACAGTAAAAGCTTCTACAAGTGCATAAAAATGAACAGAGTAGCTAAAATAAGTGTTGGTCCCTTAGAGAATGAGACTGGGGAATTAATAATGTAAAACAAGGAAATGGCAGAGACTTTGAACAAATATTTTGCATTTGTCGTCACAGTAGAAGACACAAAAAGCACCCCAAGAATGGGAGAAAATCAAGAGGCAAAAGGGAGGGAGGAACTTAAAACAATCACTATCACTAGAGAAAAAGTACTTGGAAAACTAATGGAACTAAAGGTTGACAAGTCCCCTGGAACTGATGGCCTACACTATAGGGTCTTAAAAGAAGTGGCTGCAGGGATAGTGGATGCATTGGTGGTAATCTTCCAAAATTCCCTAGATTCTGGAAAGGTCCCAGCATCTTAGAAAACCACAAAGCAATGCCTCTATTCAAGAAAGTGGGGGGGGGGAGACAGAAAGCAGGAAACTATCGGCCAGTTAACCTAACATTTGTCATTGGGAAAATGCTGGAATTCATTATTAAGGAAGTAGTAGCAGGACATTTAGAAAATCATAATACAATCAGGCAGAGTCAACATGGTTTTATGAACGAGAGATCGTGTTTGACTAAGTTATTAGAGTTCTATGAAGATGCAATGGGCAGGGTGGATAAAGGGGAACCAGCAGATGTAGTGTATTTGGATTTCCAAAAGGCATTTGATAAGGTGCCACATAAAAGGTTACTACACAAAATAAGAGTTCATGGTGTTGCGGGGTAATATTCTTATTCTTTGGCCTCCTTATCTCGAGAGACAATGGATAAGCGCCTGGAGGTGGTCAGTGGTTTGTGAAGCAGCGCCTGGAGTGGCTATAAAGGCCAATTCTAGAGTGACGGGCTCTTCCACAGGTGCTGCAGAGAAATTTGTTTGTCGGGGCTGTTACACAGTTGGCTCTCCCCTTGCGCCTCTGTCTTTTTTCCTGCCAATTACTAAGTCTCTTCGACTCGCCACACTTTAGCCCCGCCTTTATGGCTGCCCGCCAGCGGGGTAATATATTAGCGTGGATAGATGATTGGCTAACTAACAGGAAATGGAGAGTCTGGATAAATGGGCCATTTTCAGGTTGGCAAAATGTAACTAGTGGAGTACCACAGGGATCAGTGTTGGGGCCTCAACTATTTACAAATGATATTAATGACTTGGATGAAGGGGCTGAGTTTATTGTAGCCAAATTTTCTGATGATACAAAGATAGGTAGGAAAGCAAATTATGAGGAGGATACCAAGAGTCTGCAAAGGTATATAGGTAGGTTAAGTGAGTGGGCAAAAATTTCGCAGATGGAGTATAATGTGGGAAAATGTGAAGTTGTTCACTTTGTTGGTAGGAAGAGAAAAGCAAAATATTATTTAAATTGTGAGAGACTGCAGAATGCTATGGTACATAGGGATCTGGATGTCCTGGTACATGAATTACAAAAAGCTTGCATGCAGGTACAGCATGTAATTAGGATGGTAAATGGAATGTTGGCCTTTATTGCAAGGGGGATGGAATATAAAAGTAGGGGTCTTGCTACACTTGTACAGGGCATTGATGAGACCACACCTTGAGTACTGTGTACAGTTTTGATCTCCTTACTTAAGGAGGGATATACTTGCATTGGAAGGAGCTCAGAGAAAGTTCACTAGGCTGATTCTTGGGATGAAGGGGTTGTCTTATGAGGAAAGTCTGAGCAGCTTGGGTCTAAGCTCGTTTTTTTTCAGAGATACAGCACTGAAACAGGCCCTTCGGCCCACCGAGTCTGTGCCGATCATCAACCACCCATTTATACTAATCCTACACTAATTCCATATTCCTACCACATCCCCACCTGTCCCTATATTTCCCTACCACCTACCTATACTAGGGCCAATTTATAATGGCCAATTAACCTACCAACCTGCAAGTCTTTGGCATATGGGAGGAAACCAGAGCACCCGGAGGAAACCCACGCAGACACAGGGAGAACTTGCAAACTCCACACAGGCAGTACCCAGAATTGAACCCAGGTCGCTGGAGCTGTGAGGCTGCGGTGCTAACCACCTGCGCCACTGTGCCGCCCTAATTGCAGCTTAGAAGAATGAGAGGTGGTCTTATTGAAACATATAAGTTTCTGAAGAGATCAAAGCAAAATACTGCAGATGCTGGAAATCGGCCCACCGAGTCTGTGCCGATCATCAACCACCCATTTATACTAATCCTACACTAATTCCATATTCCTACCACATCCCCACCTGTCCCTATATTTCCCTACCACCTACCTATACTAGGGCCAATTTATAATGGCCAATTAACCTACCAACCTGCAAGTCTTTGGCATGTGGGAGGAAACCAGAGCACCCGGAGGAAACCCACGCAGACACAGGGAGAACTTGCAAACTCCACACAGGCAGTACCCAGAATTGAACCCAGGTCGCTGGAGCTGTGAGGCTGCGGTGCTAACCACCTGCGCCACTGTGCCGCCCTAACTGCAGCTTAGAAGAATGAGAGGTGGTCTTATTGAAACATATAAGTTTCTGAAGAGGTCAAAGCAAAATACTGCAGATGCTGGAAATCTGAAATGTAAACATAAAGTGCTGGAAATACTCAGCAGGTCTGGCAGCATCTGTGGAGAGAAAAGCAGAGTGAACGTTTCAGGTCTGTGACCTTTCATCATAAGTGATTCTTGTAAGTGCTTATCAATAGGCTATTCAAGTACATGCTATCACGGCCAAGCCCAATTCTGTCGCCACCTAATGTCAGCAGGCTGGTACTACACTTGATAATGATCAGGAGCAGGAATCTCCATTGATTTTCCCCTAAAAAGACTATTCCTAGATCTCTGACGACAATAGTAATGCTGCAACCACTACCGTGACTGAGATAAGCTAACTCAGCGCAGATTGCGATTAAGTCACGTCTAGTATATTTTTAAATGATGAAATTACTCTTACTGGAGTTATTGTGTTGAAATTGCAATGTGCAATATTTGTAACAAACATGTTAATGGGTTCATATGATATTCTTTTCTTCACTATTCACATAATGGCATTCATCCAACAAAACTAACAAAAAAAATAAAAGTCAAGAAGGGAGTTTCATACAAATGCATTCATTTCAGTTTGAACCCAATCTCCAGTGCAAATATTAATAGAACAAGAATTTTGTTAAAATCTCTAGCAATGGGCTTTCCACAGACATCTATTACAAGTCCAGTCCCTGCCACAGAGCCCATCCCTTTCTCTCAGTTTCTCTGTCTCCATTACTTTTGCTTTGATGACTCCACTTTCTGGTCTACATCTCAGGCACAAAACTGGGTTTTCTCTTTTACAGATGCTGACTGACTTGTGTATTTCTATCATTTTCTATTTTGATTTCAGATTTCTGGCATTTGTAATTTATTTTCATTTAAAAAAAAATTCTGTTATGAAACCAAATCAAGGACTTTCCCCAACAGCCATGCATTCCATGTTGCTGTTGAAACCCATTTCTGAGCTCCACAATAGAATAAATATCCCATTAGTTATGGTGTTTTTTTTAGACTCCATGGTCCTGAAGTTGTGCTTCGGGACACCAATGTGTGAATGCTGAATGTGGTCATCTGAAAGGACCCTCTGCTATTTTTAATGCATCTGCAAAAGTAGAAACTGTGGAACATTTTAGAGGAACATGTTTATATCCAATGATGCAATGTCAGGATTTGGTTGACATCCTTCCATCTACGAAAGATGATGGACACGTAGCAAACAATCCATTTAGGTGGGGTGTCTTCTCTTGGTGCACCTTTATTGATGGCTGTGAAGGCCAATCCTTGAGATGCAGGTTCTGTCACAAGTGCTGCACGTGAAGCTGCCAAGTGATGCTGTGAGTTGTTGCTTTTGGCGTTGGTGTCTGTTTTCAAACTGCTGTACCTACTGGTCATCGTGGTAGTGCACACCAGTCCACAGGATGTGTCACCATTTCCCTCTTTTGCCAACTAGTGACTTCCAGATGCAATAGTCGACATTTAGGCCCTTCATGTCACGCTTGTAAGCATGCTTGACGTGGAGTTTTGGGCGCCCACTGGTCGTCTGGCCCCAACTACCTCACCATACAGAAGGTCCTTGGGTATATGACCATCTGGCCAGTGACGCCCACATCCCATGAATGAATAAAAAAAAAGCCTTGATAGATTATAGAGCTTGCCATCTGACCTAGTGTGCAAGTAGACTCCTTCCATATCTGCAGGGAAGGTGAAGGTCAGGAACATGGAGAAGAAGATGCCAAACAGAGTGGGGGCTAGGACACAACCCTGTTTCGCTCCATTAATTTAATTTTAAAAAAAATTTTAATTTAGAGATACAGCACTGAAACAGGCCCTTCGGCCCACCGAATCTGTGCCGACCATCAACCACCCATTTATACTAATCCTACACTAATTCCATATTCCTACCACATCCCCACCTGTCCCTAAATTTCCCTACCACCTACCTATACTAGGGGCAATTTATAACGGCCAATTTACCTATCAACCTGCAAGTCTTTGGCATGTGGGAGGAAACCGGAGCACCCGGAGGAAACCCACGCAGACACAGGGAGAACTTACAAACTCCACACAGGCAGTACCCAGCATTGAACCCTGGTCGCTGGAGCTGTGAGGCTGCGGTGCTAACCACTGCGCTACTGTGCCGCCCTAAACTCCGAAACAGTCAGAGGTGGAGCCATCAAATTGTACAGTGCAGTGCATGTTGTCATGGAAGGAGAGGATGAGACTGAGGAGCTTCAGTGGACAGCCAATTTTTCCCAAAATCTTGTACAGCCTTGCTCTGCTCATGTTGTTGAATGCCTAAGTGAGATCAATGAATGTAAGGTAAAGGGGTATACTTATATCCCTTATATCCAATGGTGCAATGTCAAGATTGATGCATTTGTATTCCCTCATATTGTTGAGATACATTTTTTAAATAAATGGCCCAGTACAGCTTCAACATATGTTCATGAGGCCACATATATAGAATGTGGAATTTATTACAAATCTGTGAGATAATAACTTGACCAAATCCACTTTTCTACAGGCCAGAATGTATATTAAATAATCATACACTTGGTATCATACACTAGAGCATGCTAGCTGCAACATTACCCTAATCATTCCAGGATGTCAGTGGTACGCGGGGAGGGCTGGGGATTTCTCCTTTGCTACACAACTGACCAACATTATTTATAAAAAGAACACCCAAATAAAATAGAACCAAATAAAGGTCAGGTTATAATAACCAGCATGCGCACATGCACACTTTCAATACATCCTCTTTAACAATCAAAGACTCACAAATACAAGAGCTTCCCATGTGGGATGTGTTGTATGATTTTAAGAGTGATGTCCCTTTAAGATCCTAGTATGCTAATGAGCCAAGTACCAGGATGCAGTCATGTGACTCAGAGCCAAGGTCACTCTGCAACTGTAAAACTTAGGGTAAGATTCTGTAAATAGCTCTGGGTCTCCATGTGAATGTAGCTCTGTACTGTATATCATAGTCTAGCTGTAAATAAACCCATTTGAGATCTTCAACCAACTGAACTCCATGCATCTCATTTATGTTGCATCAGACAACATAAAAGAAGTAATTACAGGATGTTGATCCATATTGCAGTTCATAGCTCAAACAAATGGCCATCACGCCAAGCTATCTCTCCACTCACAAATAAACAATTTTCTTTTAAAATGTTTGATTATACTAACTGATCTCCTATGGCACAGTCTGGGATCTGGTGCATGGCTTCAAGTTCGATGCACATCATGACAGAAATATACTTCTATGATCTTTACCATGCTTATACTTTTCCTAAACAATGAAGCCTTTGTGATATGTACTGCTGTAATGTAAATGGAGCAAATCAGATCCTTATCTCAGTGGTTCTTAGAATAAAGTCTACTCCAAGTAGCAGTTTAAATACTTAATGGGCCTGGTGCCAGCCAAAATGAAGCCTGTATTACTAACCTAACATTGTCAGGGTATGCATTCCTGTTGCTAATAGACGGTACGATAATAGGCTATTTCCTCTTACTAAGATTATAAAGAATCCATTTAGGCTTTTTTGAAAAGATAACCATATTAAGAAAAACCAGTAGCATGTTGCGAAAAAAAACTATTAGGAAGAATCAGAAGAACAGCCCAGATCCGATTGCTGTTGGTAGAATAAGTTCTGGTTTATTGAATAAATTCTAACTAATTTTTAGTTTTATTACAAAGAACAAAGAACAAAGAAAATTACAGCACAGGAACAGGCCCTTCGGCCCTCCAAGCCTGCGCCGAAAAATATTGAAAAATATTCTCTTTGGAACCAGAATAATTTTGTAGGCAGAATAGCAATTTTTGGAGAAACTTTGCATTAAGCACCCATAGCTACCGAAATGTTGTGGTGTTTTCCATTCTTGCAAAACAATTAATCAACAATGATAATCTAAGACATTCAATGATGCAAATTAAACAAATTTCAGTACTGTTAAAAAATGTGACTTAAAGGCAATTCTATCTGTTGAGAGCGCTGGTGACAGCATGACTGCAGTATTCCCACCATCAGTGGCACTCGGTGATGTAAACAACACAGATCCAGGTTTTCCTGGGTCTCAAGTTGCCATTTAAAAGTAAAACTACAAAGCTGGTATTTTCTCATTTTAGCAATGATAATTGCAGGACTCAGCTTTCCAATAGGTTTTTTTAGGAGTGCTGCATGGGTCCCCATGTGAATACATTTTTCCCAGGATAATTTTACAGGTGGCTTTCTGTTGGCAGCTAATTTGAGAAAATGAAATGTAAAGTGTAAGATTACCTTTCAGAAGGCAATCAAGGCTTCATCAAGAGCAAACAGTTTTAAATATGGGCTGTACAAATGCCCCACCAGAATGCATGGTCCAAAATAGCTCAAGGACAAACTGTAAAACTGCTTCGTTACCTTTAAAACATTTGATAGGTGATTCAAAGGTAAGAGCAGATAGGGGTGGAGGTGTGACACCAAGAGGAAACCTGGCTGCTAATAAAAAGAAACTAGTCATACTTTTCAACCTTGTGAAGAACAAAGAGACCACATCCTCTGGATCCTTGAACACTAATAAGTTATTTTTGGATATTATAAATGATATGTGATTTTCTCAGTAAAAATATCACTTGTAATGCAGTTTACTATGGATGCCAATGGGGTAACACAGATCAACACATTGTTATTGCTTGTTTTTTATTTAAATAGATTATAAGAGGGAATTTTAGCAATCAGGCAGTTGGCGAGGAGAATATGTGAGCCAACCGACCAGGAGGTGCAGCAAGAGCCCTGGACCAGTGAGCCTCATTTAAATGGAGCTGGCGAGCTGCCCCCCTAAACAGATGTCCAGAAGCAACGCACTTTGTGGGGTGTTGGTGGCAGGGTGGTGGGGGTTGGTGGATGGGGATTGGGAGGGTTTCGGGAATGCTGAAATTGGAAACCTACAGCAGCAGTGACCCAAATTATCTTTGTGGGGTGCAAAGGAGGATTCCTGCTTCTCTTGGCCCCACTAAAATAAGGTTTTACTTATGGTAGTGGGCCTTTACTTTTGGACCGACAGCATCTACTGAGTGTTTTCTCCACAGCGGATACTAGGCCCAATGGGCCATTAAAATGGCTTTCAGCTCCTTTCTATGTAATAGGACCTCGATGAGCATAAAATCAGCTAGGTGGGCACCCAGCCATGTGGCAGAAAAAGAGTGGTAAGTGGACCAATTTGCTTTTAACTCCTTTACTGCTCAGTTTCTGTCAGGCAGAGGGAGTTAAAATCCCTCCTTTATATTCATATCTTCTCAGAACTCAGCATTGTCATGTCTGAGGAGAAGGAAGATAATGAGAAAGCTTCTGTTTGAGACAAAGACGTGGATTCAGCATATATATGATACCTGACAGGCATGACACCACTGTGAACTGCATGATTTTCCACATAGTCCCCTCATAAGGACAATGGTCAGTGCACCTAAAAAACATGAAACAGCATGATCCACAGTGATTAGGAGCCACTTGTCTTCAGCTCTATATTGTAGTCTACATTAGTGATGTTCTGTAGCTCTCTAATTCGCTGAGATTTTGGAAGTGGTGAACCATATATGGAAGATTTGTGGATTGAGCACTAGTCTAACAGCATTAGAGGTATTAAATCCTATTTCAAATTTAATTTAGCACACAAAACTGTTGAATATATTGACATATGCTATTAGATACCACTTAACACCATGGATTTTGATTTTTTAAACACCCCTATTAACAGTAAAGAAATCTTGTCCTCAGTGGGATGGAACTCTGCATTCATCATGTAACATTAACTCAAGTGTGTTGCTGCCAAAGTTAGGTTAATGAATCAGCCAAATTTTACCATTGGGCTGACCTCCCTCTAGTCAAACTTTGTTGATTGAATTCAATTTTACAACTTGTGGAATTCATTTTGTAAGGGTGACTGCTACTTAAAGACAGCATGGAGCCTCTTAAAGGAAGAAGTTCACTTTTCACTGATAGGAAGTGTAGAGCAAGTTTCTAGTATAGCAATCGCAAGATGTTATCCAAGCATCTCCAATTCTCAATTGACATGAATATGAATGTTGATCTTTGGTGTGTTCCCTTTATTCAATGGTGGTAGGACTGAGATAGATGTTGGACATGACTGTTAATGGTGCAGAGTAGGGAATGCTCAACTATAGCATTCTCGATTGAGCTTCTGTCGAACAGCTATGGCAGTGGACACTTGTTGCAACTTCTGGCTTCCTTGCCATCCTTATGTTATTAGTGTTGTCTCCCTCAGCATGCTGAAGGTCTTCATTCAAGATTTTGTCCAGGTGTCATTGCCATAGCAGAGCAATGTTATGCAGCAAACAGCAACCAGTATCATATGGGAGGTACACTCTTTGCAAAAGTACATTTTCAAAATTTGCAAATGACACCAAATTGGGGGAGTAGTTAATACAGAGAAGAATTGTGACAAAATACAGGAAGGCATTTATAAACTTACAGAACGGACGTCCAATTGGCAAATGAACTGCAATATAAATATAAGTGTGAGGGAGTCCATTTTGGTAGGAAGCGTAAGAATACTCCTCGGAAAGGACGTGTCTAAATGGGCTGGAGGAGCAGGATGATCTGGGGGTACAGATATGCAAATCACTAGAAGTAGCAACGCAGGTTTGAAAGGCTATTAAAAAAAACACTGGGGTTCATTTCCAGAGGGTTAGAAATAGAAAGCAGAGAAGTTATGCTAAACTTCTGTAGAACCTTGGTTAGGCCACACTTACTATGAACAGTTCTGGTCTCCATAGTATAAAAAGGATATAGAGGTACTGGGGAAGGTACAAAAAAGATTTCCTAGAATTATACCAGAACTGAGAGGTTATACCTGTCAGGAAAGATTGAACAGGTTGGAACACTTTTCTCTCAAAGGCGAAGACTGATGAGTCACCTGTGTAACACTCATGGACGGAACAGTGGTGAAATATGAAATGAACAGGAGGACTTATAAAATATAAGTAAATTGTTGAACTAAGCTACAAGAAAATGGGCACTTTGCTACCCAGCAATATGGAGGGAGAAATCAGGTGAATTCTTCCTATACTGCCAATCATTATGTTTTCCTGTTGAAGACAGGACCATTATTAATGTCTGGAATCACCTTGAGGAGGTACATTGACATGTGAAATAGCCCATTCCATGCTAACGACTACTATGCTAATGACTCCTATCATCAAAGAATGGGCTAGCAAAGTCTTTTCAGACAGACTGACTCCGAATCCAAGGCCAAGATAATAGGTGTGAAATAACACCTATTTATCAAAATGGACCACATTCAGACACCATTATGTAACAATGGTCCCCACATCCTGGGACATTGTATGGACACCTCAGGGAAGAGCGTCATGAGTCACCTGACTGAAACCAAAACCTGATAAGTTTTCACCTTAAAAGAAGTAACTTCTTTGAGAGAGGAGGAGAAAGCCATTCCAGCCAGAGAAGCTGTGAGAACAATCCAGCTAAGCAAGTAGCCCTGCCAGTATCATCTTTAAACTACTGTGGCAGGGCGATTGCACGGTGACCTTGAAAACTCCGCATTTGAGAAATTGAACCAGTACTTCCACCACCAACTTCGGACTGAGTTTCAACCAAAGGGGTCTGTAACACTTCATCAATTCCAAAGCAGTGAACATTCAGGCCTGCAACGCTGTTAAAAATTCCTCCCAGAAAGCCAAGATGGTTTTAAAGTGAACTCTCTTTACAACCATCAAACTAATTGCATGCTAGCCTCTACATTAATACGAATTAGGAACAGGAGTAGGCCATTTGGCCCCTCAAGCCTATTCCACCATTTGATAAGATTTTGGCTGATCTGATTGTGGCCTCAACTCTACTTTCCTGTCTACCCCCTATACCCTCTGACTCTCTTGTCAATCAAGAATCTATCTAACTCAGCCTTAAAAATATTCAATGACTCCGCCTCCACCACTCTCTGGGGAACAGTATTCCACAGACTAATGACCCTCTGAGAGAAAAAATGTCTCCTTATCTCCATCTTAAATGGGAGACCTTTTATTTTCTACTGTGTCCCTTGGTTCTAGTCTATCTCATAAGGGGGAGCATCCTCTCAGCATCCAACCTGCCAAGTCCCCTCAAGATCTTATATGTTTCAATAAAATTTATTCTCTATCTTTTTCTTGTGTGTGTGCATGTGTGTGAATGCATGAGTGAGTGAGGTTGCAAACATTTTCGTGTACTGTTTTAGTGAAGAGCTATCTTTCTTTTTAAACCTATGAGAAAACCTGTCTTTTGTTTGTTTATTTGACCCTTAAACACTCAGGGACGAAAACACTATTTTTAAAAGCACTATCTGCAGTCAGTTGTAAGGTGAAAAGTGGAAGCCACCCACACCATGTCCCACCTGTCCGTTACACCTGATAGAGGTCTTTAAGGTTAGGAAAGGGTTTTATAGTAGAGAAGATGGTTCCATCTGCTGTACCAGCTGTACCAGCTGGTATCTGCTGTACTAGCTGACAGTGAATGTTGTTACAACTGAAGCTTGAGGAGTGCACTGTCTTTCTCTAGTTCCACTACTCCACAGGTCACTACATATATTTAAATGTTTTACCCAGTTACCAATACGGCCAATTATATACTCAATTTTTAGTTTCAGAATAATAACCAGGTTTCTTTAATAAAAAACAAAAATATTAATTTATTATAAAACAAGACTTATTCAATAAATATACAAAGCTTATTAACACACAGATTGAAATATGAAAGTTCCCTTTTAAATTAACCCAACACACATGCACGCACACATACACCAGTTAAAGAAAAAATAAAGAAGCTTTCTCTACAGAGATTCACTTTACTAAAAAGACAAAAACAAAACTTTTCCCAAATACTTGTTAATTCTTGAAGAAAAAAGGATAAGATATGGAATGCCCTTTTGTCTGGCATCCAGATACACGTAGACAGCTGTCACTGGGATCTTTTTTGGAGCAGTTCTCTTCAGGCGAAGTTGAGGCTTAGTCTGGCAGGCTTTTCAGGAGAAATGCATCATCAGTTTCTCCGATCCTCACACTGGATTCTCAGGTTTTCTCAAAGAGGTGGAAAAGGATGAGCTGGTGGCTTCTCTCCTAGCAGATTTACATTCAAAACAATATCCAAAAACAAAACCAAGTCTTGACCACCAGAAATTTTGACATGTCACTTCTCTGTAAACAACTCCCATAGTCATCAAGGCTCCTGCTGTTTACTTAGCTTAAGACATGTGACTTCCAGTAAGGGTTTGTTTTTAAACAAAGTCCCAAGTCCTTCCAGTGACCTTTAAAAAAAAACAAAGTCTTGCATCTATAGAATCTCATTAGTCTTTCAAATCAATCAATTTCCACAATTTTTAAACACAAATCCTCAAAAATATTAAAAATAGAAGCACTTTCATAACAATGTATTGGTGTAGTTTGTGTTTTATTTTCTATGTATTGATTGGATTAGTTCTATAAATGTTGACCCTTCTCCTGATTACCTGAAAAGGCAGCATTGGCTCCATGTGTGAAAGCAGCATTTCAGCTGTGTTTACTGTTAAAATGGTTTCTACAATCACAACTGTTTTATTTTGAATAGCTGACATTGGGCTGGATTTTCCCACAGGCTTCGGGAACCAAGATGTCGGGACCATTTCTGGGTCCCAACCCTGCCTGTATCAGTATTGCATCCTTTGGCTTAATTTTACAGGAAGTGACCAACTAGTAGGTTGCCTTCGTGTTCGCCATCCAATTAGGGACGGTGGCAGGGGTAGGGCCGCACATAGATGCAGGAGGACCAATCTCAGGGGCCAAAGGGAGGGCCAGCCAGCAGCCCCACTGAGAAAAGTAAGCGCTGCTCAGGCAGATGGAGAGCAAGAGGGCACCACAAGATGGAGGAGTTCACCTAATGCTGGAAACAGTATCCCATAAATAGCAGGCAGAACCATCTCGGGATCTGTCCACAAGGGCAATGCTTCAAAATAACTGTATTTTCTTGTGGATGTTCTTTATAAGACCTTTCCTCTCCTTTAAACATGAGTCTGCAAACTCAGATAATGCACTCCAACCTCTCACTGTGCCCTTGCCTCCTGTGAGCACATGAGCTGCAGACACAGTGGATGTCCCATTTGGCACTAGCAAACTGTCATTTCACTATGAAAATGCCAGTTAATTGGTCCCTCAATTCCCTTAATTGGCATCCCACTGCCTTTGGGAAAAGCGGCCAGAGGAGGGATCTCATCAAGGTGCTGGCCCGGTGCATATTTTCAAGATTTTCCCGGCTTCCCCCCCAAACCTGCCTTCAAGTGGCTGGGAAAATTCCTCCCATTGCCTTTTTGAAGTTAGGACAGGCAGTGGTCAATATCTGTCTGTTGCCCCTTTGAGTGTATTAATATTTGAAGGAACCCCCCACACAGAAAAGTTTGAAATCCACTGTTGCTGAATTCTCACTGAGGTTTCCTTGATTTTGGTGTCCACTAGTATTTTTTTGCAATCTGATTCCTTTTTTATGATAGCATCTAATGTACATCTCAATACATCAATGTTTTAAGCTGACAATCAGCATTTTAACCCATGTGTCAGCTCGCTCCTGTTTCGCAAGAAAAGTTAATTTCTTTCATTGGAGTTGAAAGTCATCAATAAAAACCAATCAGTTCAAGAAGTTGGGACGGGGAACCTGTCAATACTAATTTTATTGGTTGAAATGTGGGGCTAAAGGCCATCATCACGTCCTTCCTCAAAAACCCACCCTCAATCCCAGTGTCCTCAGTAACTACCACCTCAGCTCAAACCTCCCATTCTTGTCCAAGACCTTTGAATGGAAAATCAGCTCTGTGCCAACCTCTTCTTCAACTCCCTATTTAAATCCCTCACATCCAACTTCTATCCCTCCCTGAGCATCGAAATGGCCTTAACCAAAATCACAAAGGTAATTTGTTGTGACTGTGAGAATAGCTCATTATCCCTCTTCAGTCTCTTAGACCTCTGCATTCTTCGACATGGGTGACCATATCAGACTCTTCCAACACCTTTACTTCATTGTCAAGCTCTGTCAGGCTTGATTCTACTCTTATCTATTTAGTTAGAGTATTTCTACCAAGAGTCATCCCTGGACCCCCTTTTCCTCATCTACCTGCTTCCTATGGTGACATCATCCACAGAAATAGGGTCCACTGCCACATGTGGCACCAACAACACCCAGCTCTACCTTGCCAGCACCCTTCTCAACTGTTCTACTGCCTCTGTGCTGCCAGACAGCTTTTTTTAAATTGCGCCTTGGAAGAGTCTAAACTTCCTTCAGCTAACCATTGGGAAACCACTGTGTTTGGCATCAACACAAATTCTGCTCCCTCACCACTGAGTCCCTATCAACTTTAGCCAAGATTTCAGACTGAACCAGACGATGGTAACCTTAGCATGTGAGCTGAGTTTCCAATGCCATGTGCTCTCCATCACAAAAACCACCTACTTCCTCCTCCGTAATATCTACATTAGTCCATTTGCTGCTGAAACTCTTGTATACATCTTTGTCATCTCTAGACCTGATTAATCTAATGTTCTCCTTACCAGATCTCACTATCCAACTAAAATAAACTCAACTCATCCAAATCTTTGCTGTTTTATACTATCCCACACCAAGTCCCATTTGCCCAACACCCTTGTTGTCACTGGCTCTCAGTTCCCATACCTCAAATTAAAATACTTGTCTTTTAATCCCTTAAAGAAGAGCAGGGGAGTTCTTTTCATGTTATGGCCATGTTATCCTTCAACCAACATCATCAAAAATAGATTACCAAGCCATTTATCTCATTGCTGTTTGTGGGACCTTGCATGCAAAAATTGGCTGCTGCATCTCCCTACATTACAACAGTAACTAAACTTCAAGAGTACGTAACTGACTGTAAAGTGCCGTGGGACACTCCGAGGATGTGAAAAGGTGCCTTATAATCACAAGGACCACAAAATTCAGTTATGTATTTTCGGTTCTATGGGTACTATTTCAGTACCAAAATGGCATCTGCACTGTGCGTGTGCAATTCTGGTGTGGGTTGCACCTGATATCATTTTGGGTAGTCGTTAGCCCGGGTGCTGGAAACGTGCACCAGGAGTATGCAGACTAGGTAGATCGTGACATCAGTCAGCGAGTAACTTTGATTTAACGCCAGAGGTGCCATTTTTGATGCTCCAACTAACGCCCTCTCTTAACCTCTCACAGCTGCATGTGCATTCAGTAGCTGGAAGGGCCCGCCCCACCAGTGCTATTTAAAGGGATCATCAGTCACTTTGAGGTTAGTTGCTGATTGACTTCAACTGGTTGCTGCTGAGTTCGTAGCAAAAAAAAAAATGCTGACACTCCACTGTAGTACTGAGGGAGTGCAGCACTGTCAGGGGTGACATCTTTTGAATGAGATGTTAAACTGAGGCCCCATCTAAGGTGGACGTAAAAGATCTCATGGCATTATTTCAAACAAGAGTAGTGGAGTTATCCCTAGTGTCCTGGTCAATATTTATCCCTCAATCAACACCACAAAAACAGATTATTTGGTCATTAGCACATTGCTGTTTGTCGGAGCTAGCTGTGCGCAATTTGGCTGCCATGTTTCCTACATTACAACAGTGACTACACTTCAAAAGTTTTTCATTGACTTTGCTTTGGGACATCCTGAGGTTGTGAAAGATACAATATAAATGCAAGTCTTTGTTTTTAAGTCTTTCTTTAATCATCTTGTGCATTCCCTTAGTGCCTTTGTCTGTAATAGTGCTGCTAGCCAGCATTATCCCAGTGGCTGCAGAATGGCTGTTGGAAGGTTGCTGAGTTTCAGTGGAGGACTCGGCAGATGGTCCTGCTGGATGGCCTTGAGCCGCTCTGGCCTGAGAAGGCTTGGTTTCGGAGTGCATCATCCCGGAATGGGCAGCAGCAGTCTGGGCTTGCTGGCTGACAGGCAATAGCAAGGGCACTGGTTGAGTGGCTGTGGTGGGAGGACGAATGCTCTCATTCTGAGAGAAGACAGCAGTTTTGTTCTCTATGGAGTCACTGCCATTCCCCTGGTGCAGTGCCTCAGTAATCCCAGCAATGTGTTGCAGAACAGATTGCTGAAATGCTATGAGACCCTTCAAGCCCCTTTGCAGACTGGTATCCGCAGCTATGATGGCAGCAGTCTGAGCCTGCATGGCAACAGGCTGAGTTTGCAAGACTTCAGTCTGAGCTTCTACTGCAGCACTCAGACGTTGGGAGGCTTCTGCTTGTGCTGCAATGGAAACTGTGACATCAGCCATCAGACACTGCATCATGCTTGGATCTGAAAGTGTGGTAATGGAGCTGGCAAACACTTCCATGCTGAAAAGGATGGGCTCCAAGCTCTGTGCAAAGTCCAGTGCAATGTTGGTCCCAAACTCCTCCTGACTGTAGGCTTTCTCGTAGCAGGCCTGTCAATGCACCAAGCATTGTATAAACCCATCAATCCCTTTCTTTACACCACCCCATTGAAAACCTCATCCGATTCCTCTGCAGCCAGAACCTGGGTGCGACCTTGCCCTCTGGTGAACTGGCACTTGCAATACCCTTTTCCTCTGCCCTATAACTGCACCCCACTTGTGCCTGGTTGACTCACCATGCCACTGGGGTAGTGCTGGCTAGGAGCACCAGAACAGACAGAGGCATGCAGAAGATAGGCACTAAGGAAATGCACAAGGCTAAATAAAGAAAAACTCTAAAGTACAAGTAGAGTCAGTATCTGAGCTGGTGGCTGAGTGTGCGATCAAGTGATGGCATTTCTTCATCATTAGTCTCTTCTTCCTTGTCCTGTTACTGCACCTCTGCCTGGCTAGGTTGTAGCTCTTGGGTATCAAAGGCACAAGTGTAGGTTTGCAGTGAGTAGGGGCAGGGCAGCAGGGGGGAGATGGAAGCAAGAGGTACATGCTTACACCATCTCCAGCTTGTAAATCGGGAGAGATTATGGGATTGGGGGAAGTGCGATGTTAGAAGGACGATTAGGTATGAATATACATTCTTCTTCAATGTGTTCAGCCCACCACTGGCCATGCCTCAGATATGACCAATCCAAAGATGACAAGCATTATCTCCTCCATCAGGGTAAGGTGATGCAGCCATGCCTGTTCCCTGCCCTTTAGGTGCTGCTGCCTGCGGTTGTGGGCTACCTTGTCCTGCAAGAGAGAGGGAAATATGTCAGTGACTGTGGTGCAATGTGTTTAGGTGATGTGCCTGTCCTGGTGAATAGCTGGCGATGCGTGCAAGGTGTGAGATGTGGGTATGAGTCTTGGAGCAGTATTACGTGTGTGAAGATATGGTAAAGCTTTGAATGTGAGGTATGAGTCATAGTTGATAGAAATTTTTGGTAGGTGAGTGTTAGGGTGGGGCATGGTGAAATGAGAAGTATCTGAGGCTAGTGGATCAGTTGTAAGGATATGGCATTTGAAGATGCATTTACTGATCTTGACCACTAGTGTAAGGTCTTTGAACTTACTGTGGCATTGCATCATGGTCCTCGGGCTATACTACTGGTATTGACCATGTTGGCTAGCTGCTGCCACTACCTTTGCAATGTCTGTCTGGAGGAGTCCTGGTTTCCTGTGGATAGAGGACCTCACTACTCCTGTCCATTTCCTGCACCAAGGTCTCCAGTGCTGTGTCAGAGAAACTTGGAGCATTCTCTTTGCTTATTTGTGCCATTATTGAGTGTTCTTCCTGCTCAGAAACTCCTTCCCAGCCACTTCCAGCACCTGCTACAGCCAGAATGCACTTCCCCTTTAAGAGATGCAGGTTGGCTTTACCAGCTCCTTTTACTTTGCATCATCATCCCATTTGTCATTTAGTCTCTTGTGCCTTCCACCTTATCACAGACCTTCTCTTTTGCTTCCTCCCCACCTCACTTTCCCTGTCTCTGTACTTGCTCAAAACCTCTCTAATTTTTTCCAGTTCTGATGAAAGGTCATCGACCTGAAAGATTAACTGTTTCTCTCTCCAAAGATGATCTGCTAAGTATTTCCAGTACTTTCTGTTTTTATTTCAGATTTCCAGCATCCACAGTATTTTACTTTTGTATTATCTAGCCACGGTCATCAGGAAACCGAAGGAGCAGTGAGCAGGTTCTCTGGCATTCCGCATGTCATTCAGAAACAAGCCATTATCAGGTACAGCATCTGAGCAAGCTCCAGTCGGGAAAACACAGAAATCTTAACTCATTCACCAACCAACCATTTAAACAATTCAAACACCTAATTAGGGCACTAATGGCCAGATTTTCAAAGGGCTGCAGGGTCAGTACCCATTGCGGGCTGGATTTCAAAGTCGTGGTCGTCTTGGGATCCTGACGCCTCCGGTAAAGTTTTGAATTTTCAAAGGGCCGGCGGAGGAAGGGAACAGGAAATACACTCACCACCAATTGACGGCCCCTTATGCACTTTAATGAGCTTGTTAAGAGGCCTGTGTGATCCTGATTAGAATTTTCAATCTTTAATTCAGCGAACCCAGTCTGATGCACATTAGCGCTCAGCTGTTGGGTTCGCTGCGGGGACATCAGAAACTTTCTCTCCATTTAATTTAAGCTGTATTTTCCTGGACCTACTTGCATCATTTGAGGGGGAAGAATTGAATGGCCCTCGAAAATGGGCATGTGGATCACGACACGGATGTAATTGCACTAGAGAGGGTACGAAGGAGATTTATGAGGATGTTGCCAGGACTAGAAAAATGCAACTATGAGGAAAGATTGGAACGGCTGGTGTGGGGACAGATCAAAAGTAAGCTAATCAGCTAACAAACTAACTGTGGAGCTGTGGAGCCAATTTATAAAAAGGAACAAGCAGAAGATAACAGGTCAGCTGCAGATAGCTTAACAGTAGCCTATTGTTTAATAATCAGCCTAACAGTTCAAGGAGGGGGGATGTGAAACTACTGAAATAAAATGGAAAAATAAAATGCTGGGATGAATGAACCAATCATGCACTGATAACAGAAGTCTGCAAACCACTCAGAAACAAGGGGGGTGGCGTTACTAGTTTTGTTTGAATAACTATAAGAAAGGCTTGCTGTAGTGAGCACATGTTCTTTTGTTTTGTTCTTTTGCATGTTCTTTTGTTTTGCTTTTTGTTCTTTTGTAACCTTGGAATGTAACAACCATATACTGCAATAAAGTTTCTAAAAGTTACGGTCGGACTTCGTCTCTCTTTGTAACTGATGGGATCCAACAGCTGGGGTTGTTCTCTTTGGAACAGAGAAGGCTGAGGGGAGATCTGATTGAAATGTATAAAATTTTGAGGGGCCTGGATAGAGTGGATGGGAAGGCCCTATTTACCTTAGCAGAGAGATCAGGTCAGTGACTGGGGGCATAGATTTAAAGTGATTGGTAGAAAGATTAGAGGGGAGCTGAGGAAAACTTTTTTCACCCAGAGGGTGGTAGGGGTCTGGAACTCACTGCCTGAAAGGGCAGTAGAGGCAGAAACCCTCAGCTCATTTAAAAGGTGTCTGGATATGCACCTCAAGTGCCGTAACCTGCAGGGCTACGGACCAAAAGCTGGAAGGTGGGATTAGACTGGGTAGCTCGTTTTTTGGCCAGCGCAGACACGATGGGACAAATGGCCTCTTTCTCTGTTGTAAATTTTCTATGATTTTCTGATTCTATGATACACAATACACGACCCGGGTTCAATTCTGGGCGCTGCCTGTGTGGAGTTTGCAAGTTCTCCCTGTGTCTGCGTGGGTTTCCTCCGGGTGCTCCGGTTTCCTCCCACAAGCCAAAAGACTTGCAGGTTGGTAGGTAAATTGGCCATTATAAATTGCCCCTAGTATAGGTAGGTGGTAGGGAAATATAGGGACAGGTGGGGATGTGGTAGGAATATGGGATTAGTGTAGGATTAGTATAAATGGGTGGTTGATGGTCGGCACAGACTCGGTCGGCCGAAGGGCCTGTTTCAGTGCTGTATCTCTAAACTAAAATTACCCCACGCCCATTCCTTCCAATGCAGGCAGCACCTAACCAGTGGGAGACTGCATGTCCTCACCCTGATGGAGGGGATCAGGCTCGCCATCATTGAAGCAGCCATGATGGAGGCTGTGGCCAACTGCAGGGCTGAAAGGATTGAAGATGATGGTACATTCCTGTCTAATTCTCCTCTCACATCCCACTTTCCTCCCCCCATCCATCCCACAACTTCTTCTGATTGCCAAGCTGCAAATGGCATAAGCATGCACCTCTGCCTCTCCCCCCATCCCATCACTGCAACCCTACCCTTATGCCTTTCTCCTTTCAGATACCCAAGATCTAACCCCTAGCCAAGCAGTGGTGCAGGAGAATGGAGTGCAAGAGGAAGAAGAGACTGATGATGAAGAAACACTGTCACTCGATCCCTCCGTGACAAACTCAGACAATGGCATTGCACATATTTTAAAGGATAGCATAGAGGTAGGATCTGCACATGGTGAGTCACTAGGCACAGGTGGCCTGCAGCCAGGGCAGCCAGAAAGGCTAGCACAGCTGCCAGCTCCCCTGAGGGTGAGGTCGCGCACGAGTTTTGCTGCAGAGGACTCTGGTGAGGAATTTAATGGGGCAGTGTGCAGAAAAAGGCTGAGGGACATGTACAATGAAATGCTTGGTACATTGGTAGGTCTGCCAGAAAGACTGCTGTCACTGTCAAGAAGCATGGAGGAGTCCAGTACCAACTTGGCACAGGGCTTTGCACAGAGCTTGGAGCCCATCCTTTCCAGCATGGAAGTGGTGGCCCAGATCCACGCATGATGCAGTGTCTGATGCCTGATATCTCAGTTTTCATTGTAGCACAAGAAGAAGCCACCCAATGTCTGAGTATTGCAGTGAAGCGCAGACTGAAGTCATGCAAGTGCAGCTTGCTGCCATACAGGCTCAGATTGCTGCCATGATGGCTGCAGATACCAGTGCTCAAAGGGACTTGCAGGGTGTCATAACAATTCAGCAATTTGTCATCCAACGCATTGCTAGGATTGCTGAGGTACTGCCCTGGGGAATTGGCAGTAGCTGCATAGAGCACGAACCTACTGTCCACCCCAGGATGACAGCACTTGTCCTCCCTTCACTGCCACTCTGCCAATGCCCCTATGACTGTTGATGTCCATGCCGAGGTTGGCCAGTCTGAAGCCAGGCCTTCTGGGGACAGTGCTGCTAGAGGCCATCCTTCAAGGCCTTTTGCAGTCTCCCTCACTCGCAGTCATTAGCCTTCCACCAGCCATACTGCAGCCACTGGGTAGCATTGCATAGAAGCACCAGGACAGGCAAAGGCACCTGGAAGGCAGGCACCAAGGGAATGCACAAGAGTGATTAGTTGACTTCTGTATGGAATATTGGATGGTTTGTTTGATGAAGTTTGGAATGTTTGTTTTGTGGGGCTTTTATTTCAGCATTGTGGCCAAGAGGACATTGTTACATAGGGAAGGTAGGGAGTGGGACTGTTGGTGAATGGGGAATTGGGGCGTGTTCATTGGTACTGCAGTCAGATGAGCTGATCACAGATAGCCCAGCTGGAAAGGGGATGTGTTGGTTGTATCCTCCTCCTCCTTCTCTTCCATTACTTGCCGTATACCTGGTGGCAAGGCCTGTTCCCTCACAATGACGAGGTTGTGAAGGATACAGCAGAGCATGATGAATCATGACAAATGCTATACCAAGTACTGCAAGGCTCCTCCAGAATGGTTTAGGCAGCAGGAGCATTGCTCTAGCACCCAATGGTCTACTCAATGGCATTTTGTGTGGTCGCGTGGCTTTGGCTATATGCACGCTGCCCACGTGTGCTTGAGATGCACACTGGAATGATATGTCAGGTGTTAAGCGGATAGCCCTTGTTGCCCAGTAGCCATCTTCTGGCTTGATTTGGTGGTTCAAATACTGATGGCGAACTGGCACAGAATAAAGATATCATGACTGCTGCCTGGGTACCAGGCATTTAATCTGTATGATGTGCCGAGCCTGGTTACACACCAACTGCACATTCAGGGGGTGAAACCATTTGCATTTGCAGTACATCTCTGCATTTAGATATAGCTCCCGCAGAGCCAAGCGTGTGCAGTCAGTGGCACCCTGCATCATGCCGAAGCCTGCTATCCTGCCGAAATCACATGCATGCTCCACCTGCTTCTCTCTGGCCAGAGAGAATACAATGTGCTGCCCTCTCCTGGAACAAACAGTGTCAATGACTTCCCTTATATAGCAGTGGATGGCTAACTGGGAGATGTTGGAGATGTTGCCTGCTCCAGCCCGAAAGGATCCTGACGCGAAGAAGTTCATGGCCATGGTCACCTTCACAGCCACTGGCAATGCTGTCCTCACCCTGCACTGAGGCAGCAGGTCTGCCTGCAGCAGGTGGCAGATTTCAGTAAGCAGCTCCTTTGTAAAGCAGAGATGTTGCGAACACTGTTCCTTGCTGAGGTTGAGGTAAGAGAAATACTCCCTGAACATCCTGGGTGGATTCAGCCTCCTCCTGCCAGCCCTTCTCCCCTCCTCCCTCTGTGAGCAGCTTGTTCTCCTTTATGTCCAAATGGGATAAGTACCTGCAGCACCCATGACTGGGATCTAATGGTCTGAGCAGATCCCTTGAAGTCAGAACTAAGGCCTTCTCCACCATTCCCTGCAGACTTCACCAACTTTAAATAGCAGTAGAGCACTCAAATCACTTCTACAAACTCAACAACAGCCATTAGAAATTAATCAGCAACTAACCTGAAAGTAATTGATCATCCTTTAAATAGTGCTGGCGAGGGGGTGGGGGTCCTACTTGCTGCTGAACACATATTCAGCTGTGTGTTTAAGATAGGATGTAAGCTGAGTGTTGAGATTGAAAATGGAAGCATTACATGCGGACTGACGTCACAATCTGCCTACTCTGCATATTTCTGGAGTACATGCCCACGCTAATACCCTTCAGAGCGGGCCGCACCAGAATTGTGCATACACAACGAGAATACCCTTTTGCACCCAAAACGGCATCTGTAACACTGAAAATACAGGCGCTATGGAGTTGAATTTTGTGGCCAAGCTGTTAACAATGCCTGACAAATATTTGAAAGCGTAATACAGAGCAGTTGTGATCAGAAAGGCAAATGTAAATTAAGGCTAATAGTGTTCAAACTGCTGGAAAAGGTTACTGAAATGAATATCTTAAAAAGCTAAAAGGAGTTGAATTTATCCTACTCTGGTGCTATCTGCAGTACCATATGACAGTGAATGTATTGGTGTAGTTTGAGTTTTATTTTCTATGTAGTGACAGAATTAGTTCTATAAATGTTGTCCCATCTCCCAATTACCTCCATGTGTGAAAGCAGATAAGGTGCTATTGGGATCACAGACACGAACCTGTTGAACAATCAACATGTTGGTCAGATCTTAATTGTCAGCAGTCACTATCCTTTATGTTGATGTAGGAATCCTGAATTAAAATGTAATCTTACAGTACGTTACTTATATATTAAAGGTCTTATCAAGTTCAGTCATAGTTCATGGCAACATTTCACCAAGCACTGTAAACAGTCCACCGGTGCTCACAGTGCATCAGTTAAAGGAGAGGAGAAAAAGGGAAGAAAATGAGGGAAAAGTTTGCAGACTACACATATAAACAGAGCCAAACTGTTCATAATATTTGTATATTTCTTTAACAGAAATAAGATTGAGTGCTGCATCTCAGTTCCTTTCCAAACTATGCATAGAACCCATCTAATAGCAAAAAATGTTGCCGATTTTTAAAAATTAACTTTGAGTTAATGAAAATAACGTTGGAATTCTTTTTGGAAATACCAGTAATAATACTGTGTTCTTTATTTTGTATTTAAAGAGAGAGCCTCGTTAACAGCTCCTTTAAATAAATCAGCTAAAAAGAATGTTTTTGTGTAAGTTGCAAGTGCTGGCAAAATGATTGGGACATTTGGGTTGGAGGAGTTGCTGGAATGTGTGAGGTATCTAAATTAACAGGTGTACAGTTAAAATAACAAGCTGACTGCAGAATTCTGGGTTACCAGCTATTGTTCTGCTGATGTAAATTCAATTGCCCCACTGCTGACAGAAAGAGGTAATTTCAACTCCCTCTCCACAACTGCTTTGTCTGGGTGGCAGCCTTCAGATGAGTTGTTAAACTAAGGCCCACCTTTTCCCTCTCAGGTGAGCATAAAATATCTCACTATGCTATTCGATGAGAAAATGAGAGATGATCTCATTGAAACGTATAAGATTCTGAGGGGGCTTGACAGGATAGATGCTGAGAGGTTGTTAACCCTGGCTGGAGTCCAGGGGGAATCTAAAGGGCATAGTCTCAGGATAAGGATCAGCCATTATGGACTGAGATGAGGAGAAACTCCGAGGGTTGTGAATCTGTGGAATTCTCTACCCGAGAGAACTGTGAATGCTCAGTGGTTGAGTATATTCAATACTGAGAACAATAGATTTTGCACATGAAGCAAATCAAGGAATATGGAGATAGGGTGGGAAAGTTGTGATGAGGTACATTGGCCCTGATTTAATTGAATGGTGGAGCAGACCCGAGGAGCCATATGACCTACTTCTACTCCTAGGATGCAATTCTACTGGCCTTTTGAGTGGATTGCTGCAGTTATTTCACTCAGTCTGTTGAGACTCTGTCTGGTAGGTTTAAAACTTACCTCTGCATATCTAGGAGGAATCGGTGTGCTCCTTTAGGGCTCAAAATGAAAACTTGGGCTGCTGCCTTCCTGATCTCCACCATCCTGCCACAAAACCTTCTGAATCAACTCCTACCCGCATCCCCAATCCTTCCATGCAATCTTATCCTGTGTTAACTGTGGCTCAGTTGGTAGCCCTCTTACCTCTAAGTCAGAAGGCTGTGGGGTTCAAGTCCCACTCCAGGACTTGAGTAAAAACAAAAATCAAGGCTGATACTCTAGTTTAGTACTGAGGGAGTGCTGCACTGTTGAAGGTGCTGTCCCACTGTCGTTACCTGGAAAGCAGAATGCTGGCTTCCCCCTGCAGGAGTTAAAATGCCTCCTAATAAATCCTCTAAGCCAGGTGCACCTAAAGAGAGCATCAGCAATTACTGTTTAATCAAACATTATCATAAACATCAATAGAAACTGAGAAAAATAAAGGATGTTAAGTTAATACATAAATGGTAAATGGATGAGTAAATGACAAATTAATTTGAAAATAGGTAAGTGCAAGGTGATACATTTTGATAGGAGGAATAAGGAGGCCATCTACACCTAGGAAAATACAGCAAAAATTTGTTCATGTAGCGCCATTTCAAAGTGGTGCTACTCAGATTACCTCAACTCCCCAGGGCCAGACACCGCTGCGGCCTACAAGTGTTTCTTCATTGATTTGTTTTCCTCAAAAATATACTCTATTCATAAAAATTTGTAAAAAAACACATTACAAAACAGTTCAAATTTGACATTTCGGAAAGTACAATCACGATCAGATTCCTTCGATACAGAACATGAGTTGCCTCACAACTCTTTCCATTCCATTTTTTATGCAATGTACATTTGCATTACACAGCAAAAACACATTTGGTGCATACAGCCCGAGGGGTTTTACACGGTTTCCAGCTCCTCCGGATACTATGGCGGGGGGACCTTACACAGTGGCCTTTCCACATTGAACCTTTGCGGCGGCTGCCCCAATCTTTAGTGCGTCCCTCGACACATAGTCCTGGACCTTGGAATGTGCCAGTCTGCAACACTCGTTCATGGACAACTCTTTGCACTGGAAGACCAGCAAGTTTCGGGCAGACCAAAGAGTGTCTTTCACCGAGTTGATGATCCTCCAGCAGCAGTTGATGTTTATCTTGGTGTACGTCTCTGGGAACAGCCCGTATAGTACAGAGTCCTGTGTTACAGAGCTGCATGGGATGAACCTCGACAAAAACCACTGCATCTCTTTCCAGACCTGCTTTGCAAAGGCACATTCCAGAAGGAGGTGGACGACAGTCTCTTGCCCACCACAGCCACCTCGAGGGCAGTATGAAGAGGCCGTGAGACTCTGGGCTTGCAAGAAGGATCTGATGGGGAGAGCCCTTCTCACCACCAGCCAAGCAACATCTTGGTGCTTGTTTGAAAGTTTTGGAGATGAGGCATTCTGCCAAATAACTATGACAGTCTGCTTGAGGAACCATTCGACAGGATCCACCATCTCCTTTTCCTGTAGAGCCTTGAGGATATTCCGTGCAGACCACTGCCTGATGGATTTGTGGTCAAAGGTGTTTTCTCACCCAAACTTTTTCATGAAGGATTGGTGATACAGCTCAGTCCAACTGAATGGAGCGTTCCGCGACAATGTGACCAGACCCATCCTTCTCAACACTGGGGACAGATAGAACCTCAGCACAAAGTGACACTCGGTGTTTGCATACTGGGGTTCTATGCACAGCTTGATGCAGCCGCAGACAAAGGTGGCCATCAGGATGATGGCGACATCGGGTACGTTTTTTCCCCCCTTTATCCAGAGGTTTGAACATCGTGTCCCTGAGAACACACTCCATTATCGATCTCCAGAGAAAGTGGAAGATGGCTTGGCTGACCGCCACAGTGCAGGAGTGGGGTATGGACCATACCTGTGCCACGTACAGTAACAACATGAGCGCCTCGCACCTGATGACCAGGTTCTTAACCGCAATGGAGAGGGAATGCTGTTCCCACATTTTCTGTTTCTGTTACACCTTGGCTACTCGTTCCTTCCAGTTTTTGGTGCACGCCCCGGACCCTCCGACCCATATCCCCAGCACCTTCAGGTAGTTTGACCTGACAGTGAAGGAGACAAAGGATCAGGCAGCCCAGTTCCCAAAGAACATAGCCTTGCCGTGATTTACTTTGACTCTTGAGGTCAGTTTGGACTGGTCGCAGATGCTCATCAGCCTGCGAACGGACTGCGGAATGCAGCAGAAGACGTCAACGTCGTCCGTTTACAGCGAGGCTTTAACCTGAGTGCCTCCACTCCCTGGGATTGTCACCCCTCTTATTCCCGCATCCTTCCTAATGGACTCAGCAAAAGGCTTGATACAGCAAACAAACAAGACAGGGGATACAGGACAGCCCCGCCTGACTCCAGATTTGATCAGGAAGCTTTCTGATTCCCACCCATTTATTGAGACTGCGCTACTGATGTTTATGTAGAGTGCAGTTGGATCCAATTGCGGATTCCCTCCATAAACCTCATTTTGGAGAGCACGTCCATCATGTAGGTGTGCGATATCTTGTCAAAAGCCTTTTCCTGGTCCAAGCTGATGAGGCAGGTGTCCACCCTCCTGTCCTGTACATAGGCAATCATGTCCCTGAGTAGCGCGAGGCTATCAGAGATCTTCCTGCCGGGTACAGTACAGGTTTGATCAGGGTGAATCGTCAACTCCAGAGCAGACTTGACCTGCCTGACGATGACTTTGGACAGAACCTGGTAGTCTACATTGAGCAATGAGATAGGCTGCCAATTTCTGATTTCCTCCCTCTCCCCCTTCCGCTTGTAGTTGAGGGTGATGATGGCTTTCCTCATGGATTCTGACAAGCTGCCGGCCAGAAGCATACTCTCGTACACTTCTAGCAGATCTGGGCCGATCTAGTCCCACACAGTGAAATACCACTCAACTGGTAAGCCGTCGGCGGGAGCTTTACTTGGCTCAAAGGACCTGACGGCCTTTGTCAGCTTGTCCAGAGTTAGCTGTTTGTCCAGACTCCCCCGCGGGCTGTCAGTTAAGACCTCCATGATAGATGACAGAAAGGACTGGGAGGCCATGTTGTCTGTGGCTTCACGTTGTACAGCCCGGCATAAAAAGATTTGCTGATCGTTGGTGTGGCAGACTGTGATGACGTCACTGAGCCGTCCTCTTCTTTCAGGCTGCTGATCACAGAGCTCTCTGTGTGTACCTTTTGGAAGAAGGAACGTGAGCACATCTCATCCTGCTCAACGGAGCAGACTCTGGACCGGAAGATGATCTTGGAGGCCTCCGTGGCAAAGACCGAGGCCTGCTGGCTCTTCACCTCTTGGAGATCCTCCTTGACCTCGACCCCCATCGATGCAGCCGGAATAGATTCTGCATTCTTTTCTGGAGTCGGGACATTTCCTTCTGTCTCTCACCTTCTGAACACCTTTGAGGATAAAGAACCTCGTGATGTTTGCCTTGATCGCTTCCCACCAGTGCACCGGAGACTCAAAGAGCGGTTTCACAGTTCTCCAACCTTTGCAATCCCTTTTGAATTCCTCAATGTCCTCTGGAATCGGAAGTGTTACGTTCAGCTTCCATGTCCCCCAGCTAACCCACTGGTCGTCCTGTAAGTGACAGTCAGCCAGTAAGAGGCAGTGGTAAGAGAAGAACACCGGCTTGACATCAGTGGATCTGACCGTGACAGCATGGGACGCAAACAGGAAGTCAATCCTGGAACAGGTAGACCCATCTGGTCTTGACCAGGTTTATCTACGCTGTGCTCCGTCTGCAGGTTTGCTGAAGACGTTGTGCAGCTTAGCATCTTTTACTGTTTCCATTAGGAATCTGGTCGTAGTGTCCAGTTTGCTGTCGTCACTGCCGGATCATCCAGCTGCATCAATGATTTCTTTTTTCCAAAATATACTTTGTTCATAAAAATCTGGAAAAAAGACATTACAAAACAGTTCCAAACAGCACCAAGTCAAAAAATACAAACAGTGCAAAGGAGATCAGTTTCCTTCAATACAGGAGTGAGTTGCCTCACCACCCTTCCATTTCATTTTTCATGCCATATACATTTTACAGCAAACAAAAATTTTCCAGATACAGTTCGAGGGGTTTCCCATGGATCCAGCCTCTCAGTTCAGCTTGGTGGGGGGACCTTACACTGTGGTCTTTCCCCATTGAGCCTTTGCTGCGCCTGCCCCAAGCTTTAGTGCATCCATCAACACGTAGTCCTGGATCTTGGAATGTGCCAGTCTGCAACATTTGGTCGTGGACAACTCTTTGCACTGGACAACCAGCAAGTTACGGGCAGACCAAACGGTGTCTTTCACCAAATTGATAGTCCTCCAGCAGCAGCTGATGTTTATCTCGGTGTGCATCCCTCGGAACAACTCGTAGAGCACAGACTCCTGTGTTACAGAGCTGCTTGGGATGAACCTCGACAAAAACCTCTGCATCTCTTTCCACACCTGCTTTGCAAAGGCACATTCCAGAAGGAGGTGGGCAACTGTCTCTTCCCCACCACAGCCACTTCGAGGGCATTGTGCGGAGGGGGTGAGACTTCGGGCGTGCAGGAAGGATCTGACGGGGAGGGCTCTTCTCACCACAGCCAAGCTACATCTTGGTGCTTGTTTGAAAGTTCTGGTGATGAGGCATTCCGCCAAATGGCTTTGGCAGTCTGCTCGGAGAACCATCTGACAGGATCCACCATCTCCTTTTCCGGTAGGGCTTTGAGGACATACCGTGCAGACCACTGCCTGATGGATTGGTGGTCAAAGGGGTTTTTCCGCAGAAACATTTCCATGAAGGATAGGTGGTACAGCACAGTCCAACTGGATGGAGCGTTCCGCAGCAATGTGACCAGGCCCATCCTTCGCAACACCGGGGACAGGTAGAACCTCAACAGGCAGTGACACTTGGAGTTTGCATACTGGAGGTCTACACACAGCTTGATGCAGCCGCACACGAAGGTAGTCATCAGGATGAGGGCGATGTTGGGTACATTTTTCTCTCCCCTATCCAGAGGTTTGAACATCGTGTCCCTCCGGACCCGGTCCATTTTGGATCCCCAGATGAAGTGGAAAATGGCTCGGGTGAACGCCACAGCGCAGGAGTGGGGTATGGGCCAGACCTGCGCCACGTACAGCAACGTGAGCGCCTCGCACCTGATGACCAGGTTCTTACCCACAATGGAGAGAGATCGCTGCCTCATATGCTCAACTTTTGTCATACCTTGGCTACTCGCTCCTCCCAGATTTTGGTGCACGCCCCGGCCCTTCCGAACCATATCCCCAGCACCTTCAGGTAGTCTGACCTGACGGTGAAGGGGACAAAGGATCGGTCAGCCCAGTTCCCAAAGAACATGGCCTCACTCTTGCCGTGGTTAACTTTGGCTTCCGAGGCCAGTTCGAACTGGTCGCAGATGCTCATCAGTCTGCAAACGGACAGGTCCGAGCAGAAAATGGCGACGTCATCCATGATCAGGGAGGTTTTAACCAGAGTGCCTCCACTGCCTGGGATGTCACCCCTCTTATGCTCGCATCCTTCCTAATAGACTCAGCAAAGGGCTCAATACAGCAAACAAACAAGACAGGGGAGAGAGGACAGCCCTGTCTGACTCCAGATTGGATCGGGAAATTTTCTGATTTCCATCCATTGATTGAGACTGTGCTACTGATGTTTGTGTAGAGCAGTTTGATCCAATTGCAGATTCCCTCCCCAAACCCCATTTTGGAACACACATCCATCATGTAGGTGTGCGATATCCTGTCAAAAGCTTTCTCCTGGTCCAGGCTGATGAGGCAGGTGTCCACCCTCCTGTCCCGTACACAGGCGATCGTATCCCTGAGTAGCGCGAGACTATCAGAGATCTTCCTGCCGGGTACAGTGCAGGTCTGATCAGGGTGAATCACCAACTCCAGAGCAGACTTGACTCGATTGGCTATGACTTTTGACAGAATCTTGTAGTCAGCATTAAGCAGTGAGATGGGCTGCCAATTTCTGATTTCTGCCCTCTTCCCCTTCCGCTTGTAGATGAGTGATGACTTGCCTTTCCTCATGGATTCTGACATGCTGCCAGCCAGCAGCATACTCTCGTATACTTCCAGCAGGTCCGGGCCGACCCAGTCCCACAGGGCCGAATACAACTCAACCAGTAAGCCATCGCTTCCGTGAGTTTTACTCGTCTTGAAGGACTGGACGGCCTTTGTCAGCTCGTCCAGAGTTAGCGGCTTGTCCAGTCTCTCCCTCATGCTGTCATCTAAAACCTCTGTGATAGATGACAGGAAGGACTGGGAGGCTCTGCTGTCTGTGGGCTTCGCGTCATACAGCCCAGCATAAAAGGATTTGCTGATCCTTAGTATGTCGGACTGCGAAGATGTTTCCAGCTGCATCAATTTTTTTAAATTTCCAAAATATACTTTATTCATAAAAAACTGTAAATAATACATTACAAAACAAAGCACAAAGTCAAATAATACAAGGAGTGCAAAAGAGATCAGTTTCCTTCAATGCAGGAATGAGTTGCCTCACAACCCTTCCATTTCATTTGACATGCTTGCAATATTTTCTGGATACAGTTGAGGGGTTTTTCAGTTGCATCAATGATGTTGTTGACAAAACTGCATAGGTAATGGCTAGAGGCACTATCTGTCCCCTGGAAATCGAGGTAGTCTGAGTAACACCACTTTGAAGTGATGCGAGGCGAACAAATTTCTAACCCGAAGAGCTTAAATTATTAGCTGTAATTACTTAAATGGTGACATGCTCTTCAAAAGTCATAAGTTAAATATTCCTGCATCTTAGTTAATATTTTCAACGTAGTCAAACCTTTTATTTGGTCATCCTTTTAGCCTTTCACAGCATTTAAGCACATTTAATGTAATATATTTTGAATTCTGTCTTACTTTTTAAGCATTCAGAAAACAAATGACTAGCTGTGTGTTGTAACAATACTTATTTATTTTGAGGGGTACATGACTTCAGAATGTTTGTGTCATTTCTGTAGAATGTTTATCATATTTTAACATGAGAAGCACTTGACTACTTGAACAATATGCTGGTAAAATATGACAAATATAATAACAATGAAGACCAAAGTGAAGTTTAATGCAAAATCTGTTTCTGCGAGTGTGACATTTCAAAGTGAGAACAGCAGTCGGAAGAAGACATGAACATAAAGGGTGCTTTGAAGTGTAAATCAGTATTTATCACAGGGATTTTCAATTGTTCTGAAAGCTTTAGCTCGTGGGATTTCCTTCAAGAAGAACATTTCTATTCAGTGGAGACAGGAGCATTCACAGGAAGGGGGACCAGAAAAGTATCTGACCCCCACCATTTAACACACTGGCACAAATAAAGTGAATAACAATTATGTATACTTAACCATCTTTGAATTATTAACATCCATTAGGAACACATTAAAATAACGCAATCCCATTAGCTTGCAAGCAAGCCTCACGTTGTAAAGCAGGGTTGTTCAACCTTTTCGGGCAGAGGGCCGCATTACGATTTTTGCTTGGTTCAGGGAGGCCAGTGAGCAAATTTCGAAAGATAGAGGCATTAAAAATTTATCTCGCTGATAAAATCAATAACAGATGTGCATTTTTGTGGGGAAGCTTTAAATGAGAAGACTAATTTATTGACTTACTTTCTTGTCACTATATTGAAAACTGATTTTATGACATACCTGGCATTGTTTTTGCATGCATAAGTAGTCAATCTCTGCCCACACACTTGAAGTAACGATGCAGAGTATTCTGGATAGATATCCATCTGTCAGGGATGATCTTGATCTCTCTTTATGTCTCTCGTTCTCCCTGTGTCTCCCCTTTGTTGTCATTGTTCTCCCCTCTCTCTCTGTCCCCCCTCTCTATCCCCCGTTTTCTCTCTCTCTCTTTCTGTCCCCCGCTCTCTGTCTGATCCCCTCGCTGTCCACCGCGCTCTCTCTCGCTGATCACCCTCTCTCTATCTCTCTCTGATTCCCCCCTCTCTGTTTTCCTCCCTCTCTCTCTGTTCCCCACCCCACCCCCCTCTCTCTTTGTTCCGCCCTCTCCTCTCTCTCTGCTCCCCCTCTCTGTTCTCCTTCTCTCTGTTTCCCCCCTTTCTCTCGCCCGCTCTCTCATAGTTGCACTGAGCGGGAGCGTACAGCACAGCAGCTTGTGGTTGGTCATTTTGTTTAAAAACATCATGCTGAGTTTCACAGATGACAGCTGCTGAAGCGGGAACGCGTTTCCCAACATCGGACAGATTCGGGGTTTTCCAGCGGGCTTTTTAAAAAAAGTCGGAAAACCTCGAATCTGTGCGATGTTGGGAAGCGTGTTCCTGCATCAGCAGCTCTCAGCTGTGAAACTCGGCGCGATGTTTTTAAAAAGGCCGGTCTGCAAGAAGAAGACAATGGGAAATTTCCCATCTCCAGTCATGGAGCCCTGCGAGGATGAGGAACGGCCTCGGATACAGTTTACACCCGCGGGCCGGATGCTGACCTGTGGGCCGGATGTTGGATAATCATGTTGTAAAGCCTTAAGTTAAATTTCTAAAGCAGTCTGTACAAATGGCCACTGCATATGAATGTAAGTTTCTAGATTAAAGTAGGAGACTCTGATTTAATTACAGTACAGCTAATGTTTTAATTAGCTTTTAGTACACTATTCCAGTAATGAACTTTTGTTCTAATAATTTTAGCTTGGTGTGGTGCAGTACTTTCTCTTCTCCCCAGCAATCAATGCTTGGTACAACCCTACAGATTGCTCATTATATTTCATACCAGTCGTTCCAGTTTAGCAGATATGGAATTAAAAGAAGTCTTCTGCTTGCAAATATATACAAAGGAACAGAGGAGTGGGGGCGTTTATGTTCTTTGCTTTTAGCTAAGCTTAGATTCATTTATGTTATTTAATAAATAGTTGTCATATTTAAGTGTAAATAGCTAGTGTATTCTGAGGTCTGCCCAATAATTTTAGTGATCGAATATAATGTTTGGATGCTCCGGCCACTCAGCCATTGAAGAGGTGACTATGATTTTGAGCCTCGGCCTTGATTAATTTTGGTCGGTGAGCCATGGATGCTGAACAAGCATCCACTGTGACTTTCACAGGGTGCTACAGCTGGATGGCCAAAGGGTCTGTTGAAACAAGGGGTAGGCCTCTTTCCCATGCAGCTCTTCAAGCTAAGGATTGTCAGCTGACTGGGGCACTAGCAGAGAGAGCAGGTAGGTTTTTGGGAAAAGTGGGGTGATGAGCGTAGTGTGATTGCCTTTAAGAGTGATGTCCCTTTAAGACCTTAGTATGCTAATGAACTAAGTTCCTGGATGTCATTAAGTGACTACATGCTGGTCTCACTCTGTAACTGTAACACAAAGAAGCAAGTCATGCAAATTGATAGCTCTGCACTATATATACTTGTTAACTGTTAATAAACCTGTTTGAGATCTTAAATCAACTGAACTCCACACATCTCATTTATGTTGCATCAGACAACATAAAAAGCTTCTCATCACATCGTAGCAGCTGTGGTGAGAAGACAGAATCCGGGATTAGCTTCTCATTACAACGAGAAGGCAGGGAGATTCTGGGCTGACAGTGACCTGTGTTAAACGCCAGAAAGCTTGTTATGGGAGGATAATGCTGGAGCCTATATTTAATCAGTTTCACATTTTTTGTGCAAAGTAAAAAGATTACAAACATGTAGCTCCTCACTCAAACCTTCCACCAGTCTCAGTGAGTGTCTGTTTATAAGTGCTCAACCAAGACTGCAATTAACAGCTTTCACCTGCATATAATCAAACCATTGATATGCAATTAACAGATTAACAGATTCCCTTCTTTCTTTTACAATACAACTTGGATTAACATGCTCAAATAACATTTCAAAATAAATTCCATATTATGCACAAAGAACATTTCAAAATAAATCAAAATAAATTCCACATTGGGTACAGAGTATTACATTGAGAGACGCCCCTCCTCTAGCACCTCTAACAATTTCTTTGTACTAGCATTTCTTTTTGCGATAGCTGATGACTTGCATCTACACATTTAAGTTTGGAGATTTCCTTTCTCTCCAGCATTTGTTTCAATCCAGCAAGGTCAATATGCAGTCTTTTCTCACTCACGCTTTTTGTAGAGTGTACACTGTCTCACAAAGAATGATTATCCACATAACATTCAATTGGTATCCTATCTTCAGGATGTCCCTTGTTCAGAATTTCACCCAAAATATTTGACAAATGGAACCCCATATCCACTAGCTCCACAAGATCCAGTGTTTCCACAGCTAAAGTGCTTTTAACAATTTTCTTAGCCTCCCAAACTAAAGGATAACATTTCCCATTTTCACCCATTGGAAGTATTATGAAACTAGCTGCACTCGAATATCCATCAGCAAGATTAGCATGTGAAGCATCACTAAAAATGATTAGCTTCATGTTCTTTGGGTTACCTAAAGATGGGAACTTCAGTACACATTTCTCCAGATTTAGTCTTATCAACTTTTTATTTGCCCTTAAAACATTCTCAACTTTTGGATGTTTCATCATCTTGCTTAACTCTGGCATATCAAAACTAACATCAGGCCTAGTCTGAGAGCACAACCAGTTTAATTGACCCACCAGGCTTCACAATTGCTCAGTCTCTGCTTTAGATAGATCATCATCTTTCTATGATGACCTAACACGATTAACCAGGATGGAAGTAACACTCTCTAAATAGGATTGTTGTTTCAAACTTATTCCAGACTTAGTCTGCTTAATATCTAAACTAATATATCTAAAGGTCCCACAAGCCTGACTCCCAACCTTAAATTCTGCCCTAATTTTATTGATGATATATTTCTCAAAATCCACAGTACTATCCCATAAGAAATCACCAGAGTACATCATGAAGATGCCTGAATGTTTTCCTTTATAATACCAATAAAACATTGCAGAATCTGCTTTTAGTTGAACACAACCAATTTTCAACAAAACAGATCTCATCGAGAAATACCACTCCCTGGAAACATCAATAAGGTTATAGATGCATTTGTTCAGTTTTCATAATTTTCCTTCTGTATCTGCTGCCTCTTGAGGTGGTTTCAGAAACACTTCTCTCTGAAAAGTATCACCTTGCAGACATACAGCTTTTATGTAATGGATTTACACTCCCATGAATATGTGGCCAAAAGAACCAAAAAGATTTTCAAGATTACTTTTCCAGCTATGGGAGAGTCCACTCTAACATCAGTGTCACCCAGTCACTCTTCAAAACCCCTCACAACGAGCCTCACTTTGGCCTTATAAGTTCCATCAGGAGGGCCATTTTCAGTACAAATCCATTTGTGTGACAAGGCTGGCTGTCCCCTATCTGGTACCTCCGAATAAACTCCAAACTCTCTCCAACTCTTTAATTCTTTATGTTTTGCTTCTCTTATTAGTTTATCCTCAATTTTATTGGCAGCCACTAAAACTTCACGATCATGAGGGCTTCTGCTTCTAGTTTGATTTCAAGACTGCTGTCTACCCGTCGTTTCATTGTGGAATCTGTTCAAACTACAGCGTCTATTAGCACTTTGATGTCTTTTGGAACAATTACCAGAAGATCTCCTCGCGATTTATTGGAGGCTCTTTCTCCAGTAAGTGATCGCTTCCTTATGCAAGAGTCACTTCCAGACCCATTATTGGAACTTGCACTCTGCTTTTTTACCCTCCACTCTTTCACCCCATTCTGCCAGTCCATGGACCTTGCTTCTTGGCCATCGTCTTTAACATTTAACCAATATTTAAACTTGCCTGCAAATTTTCCTGCATGTCCCACAATTGTTGCATCCCTCCATTTATCAGACTCCTCTGGACTATATGTCACCCGACTACCTACTTGGGGTAATTGGCCTTTGGATGCGATGGCTCTTTCCTGAGCATCATGATTGGTCACATTACTATCTAATTCTTAATCTACCATATTCTGTACCTCAGGACCTTAATCACAAAACACATGAGTATTGGAGGTACAAGGTGCCTCTTTTTCCTCTACCAGCTGCTCAGATTCTGAGATTTTGTAATCATCCCAGATTAATCATGAGGAATGAGTCCGAACAGTCTGATTTCCATGTTTGATAACTACTGTCTTAGCATCACAACCAATTACCTTACCAGGGCCCTTCCATTCCCTATGGCCCTCTCTTTTATAATACACCAAATCTCCTGAATTAAATTCCATCTCAGATGGCCTTATACGATGCCTCAGAGCTCTGAGAATTTTCTCAGAGGCCTCAGCCTCGATGAAAGCCTGTCTTCCTGCATGTAAAGTATTCAAATGTGTAGAAAAATTTGAACTAATTGTAGTACCTTCTAGAGCAGGAGGACTGTTGCACAGTGCAGAAGGCGATTTGGGATTCCGCCCACAGACCAATTCATAGGGATTATATCCTCCAACTATCTGACGTGAATTCTTTGCATGAACCACCCATGCCAGGTCAGTTGTCAACTTGCAGTTTGGCTCATGGTGTAGGGGGTAACATATTAGCATGTATAGAAGACTGGCTGGCTGGCAGAAAGCAGAGAGTATGCCCTTTTAGGACAGAGATGAGGAGAATTTTTTTTTATCTCAGAGGGCTGTGCAACTTTGGAACTCTCTGCCTCAGTAGGTGGTGGAGGCGAGGATAGCTAAGATTTGGTCAGCTAAGATTTTATGTAACATTTCATCAACCACTGTGTGATTCCTTTCACAAAACCCATTGCTGAAAGGACTTCCAGTTGCAGTATTTATAACCATAATGTTCATGTTTTCACACGTATGAACATAGAAACATATGAAATAGGAGCAGAAGTAAGCCATTCGCCGCCTCGAGCCTGCTCCGCCATTCAATAAGATCATGGCTAATCTGTTTGTGTTTCGAATTTCACACTCCCATCTACCCTGATACCCCTTGATTCCCTTGCCTAACAAGAATCTACCTACCCCCGCCTTAAAAATATTCAATGTCCTCGCCTCCACCACCTACTGAGGCAGAGAGTTCCAAAGTTGCACAGCCCTCTGAGATAAAAAAAAATTCTCCTCATCTCTGTCCTAAAAGGGCATACTCTCTGCTTTCTGCCAGCCAGCCAATCTTCTATACATGCTAATATGTTACCCCCTACACCATGAGCTCCTACTTTTCACAATAACCATTTATGTGGCACCTTGTCAAATGCCTTCTGGAAATCCAAGTACATGTGTCAACGGGCTCCCCTTTATCCACAGCACATGTCACTCCTTCAAAGAACTCCAACAAATTGGTTAAACATGATTTCCCTTTCACAAAACCATGCTGACTATTCCCGATTACCTTGTGTTTTTCTAAGTGCCCAGCTACAACCTCCTTAATGATCGATTCTAACACCTTCCCCACAACAGGCATCAAGCTGTCTGGCCTATAGTTACCTGTTTTCTGCGTCTCCCCTTATGAATAGAGGGGTTATATCAGCTACTTTCCAGTCTGATGGAACCTTTCCAGAATCTAGCAAATTTTGAAAAATTAACACTGACGCATGTACTACCTCATTAGCCACCTCTTTCAAGATCCTAGGATGTAGTCAATCAGAACCCGGGAACTTATCAGCCCGCAGCTCCATCAGTTTGGTCAGTACCGCTTCCCTGGTGACTGTAATTTCACCAAGTTCCTCCCTTCCATCCACCTCCTGATTTACAGCTATTGCTGGAATGTTTTTTATATCCTCTATAGTGAAGACAGAAGCAAAATATGTGTTCATTGCATCCGCATTCCACTATTAGCTTCCCATTCTCACTCACTAGAGGACCGACACTCACTTTCCTTACTCTTTTCCTTTTTAAATACCTGTAGAAACACTTGCTATCTGTTTTCAGATTTCTAGCTAGCTTCCTCTCATACTCTAATTTCTTTCTCCTGATTAACCTTTTGGTCATTCTCTGCCGTTCTTTATATTCTGACCAATCATCTGAACTGTCACTCATCTTTGAGCAATTATATGCCTTTTCCTTAAGTTTGATGCTTTCTTTACCTTCTTTAGTTAACCACGGATGGTGCGTCCTCCCCTTAGAATTTTTCTTTATAGTAGGAATATACTTATTCTGAGTATTCTGAAATATCCCCTTAAATGTCTGCCACTGCTTCTCTATTGATCTATCTCCAAGCCTAGTAACCCAGTTCACTTCAGCTAGCTCAGCTTTCATGTCCCACATAGTTGCTCTTATTCAGGTTTAAAATATTAGTCTTAGACCCACTCTTCTCTCTTTCAAACTGGATGTGAAATTCAATCATATTTTGGTTGCCGCTACCTAGAGGTGCCTTTACTAATGACCTAGAGGTCATTAATTAATCCTGTCATATTACACAATACCAAGTCCAATATAACCTGCTCTCTGGTTGGTTCCAGAATGTGCTGCTCTAAGAAACTATTTTAAAAGCATTCTATGAACTCCTCTTCCAGGCTACTATTGCCAATCTGATTTTTCCAGTTTATATGTACATTAAAATCACCCATGATTATTGCCATCCCTTTATCACAAGCACTCAATATTTCTTCTTGTATACTTTGTCCTACATTGTGATTACTGTTTAGGGGCCTGTAGACTACTCCCACTCGTGACTTCTTTCCCCTACTATTCCTCATCTTCATCCAAACCGATTTTACATCCTGATCTCCTGAACCGAGGTCATCTCTAACTATTGCACCAATGCCATCCTTGATTAACTGCTTCCTATTCTTCTTGAAGTTCATATACCCCTCAATATTCAGGACCGAATCCTTGTCATCCTGCAGCCACATCTCCATAATGGCTATCAGATCGTATTTATTTACTTCAATGTGCGGCATCAGGTTTGTTATGAATGCTACGTGCAATCAGATACAGAGCCTTTAGTTTTGTCTTTTTGCTATCTTTGTAACATCTAGTCTCGACTGTTGGTGTGGTCTTATGTTTTTGCTCTCTGTCCCTTCTTGCCATTCTCTGACCTTCATTTCCCATATTACTATTCTGCTCTCCTGCCTTGACTCTACCCCTTGGTTTGCTACATCTAACCAAGCTTAATCCCTCTCCCCGCTTTAAAGCCCTCTCTACTTCCCTAGTTATACGGTTTGCTGGAACACTTGTCCCAGCACGGTTCAGGTGCAGACCATCCCAACGGGCCAGCCCCCACGTTCCCCAGTACTGGTGCCAGTGTCCAACAAACCGAAATCCACTTCTCACACACCAGTCTTTGAGCCACGTATTCATTTCACTAATCCTATAGAATATAGAATAGAAATAGAAATAAATAAGTACGATCTGATAGCCATTACAGAGACAAGGCTGCAGGACGACATAACTGGAAAAATCAGATGGACAGAAGTAGCCTAGATGAGGAGTACATAGAATGTTTTTGGGATAATTTCTTGGAACAATACGTTCTGGAGCCAACCAGAGAGCAGGCTATACTGGGCCTGGTATTGTGCAACAAGATAGGATTAATTAATGACCTCATAGTTAAGGCGCCCTAGGTAGTAGCAATCATAATATGGTGAATTTTACATTCAGTTTAAGGGAGAGAAGAGTGGGTCCAAGACTAGTATTTTAAACTTAAATAAGGGCAATTATGAGGGCATGAAATCAGAGCTAGCTAAAGTGAACTGGCAAATTAGGTTAAAGGATAGGTCACTAGAGATGCAGTGGCAGACATTTAAGGGGATATTTCAGAAGGCACAATGAGAAAGAAAAATTCCAAAGGTGGGACCCGTCATCTGTGGTTAACTAAAGCAGTTAAAGATAGTATCAAACTTAAAAAAGCCTATAATTGTGCAAATATAGGAGGCAGGTCAGAAGATTGGGCAGAGTATAAAAAACAGCAAAGAATGACTAAAAGATTGATAAGGAAGATAAAATTAGAGTACGAGAGAAAGCTAGCTAGAAATATAAAGACAGATAGTAAGAGTTTCTACAGATATTTAAAAAAGAAAAGAGTTAACAAAGTGAGCATTGGTCCTATTGAAAGTGAGTCTGGGGAATTAATAATGGATAATAAGGAGATGGCAGATGAATTGAACAGATATTTTGCATCGGTCTTCACTATTGAGAATACAAGTAACATCCCAGTATTCGCTGTAAGTCAGGAAATGGAAGGGAGGGAAGAATTCAAGAAAATTACAATCACCAGGGAAGTGGTACTGAACAAATTGTTGGAGCTGCGGGCTGACAAGTCCCTGGGTCCTGATGGACTTCATCCTAGGGTGTTAAAAGAAGTGGCTAGCAAGATAGTTGATGCGTCAGTTTTAATTTTCCAAACTTCTCTAGATTTGGTGAAGGTTCCGTTAGATTGGAAAATAGTGAATGTAACTCCTTTATTCAAAAAGGGAGTGAGACAGAAAGCAGGAAACTACAGGCCAGTTAGCTTAACATCTGTCTTAGGGAAAATGTTAGAAGTTTTTATTAAAGACGTTATAGCAGGGCATTTAGAAAAATTCAAGGTAATCAGGCAGAGTCAACATGGTTTTGTGAAAGGGAAATCATATTTAACCAATTTATTGGAGTTCTTTGAGGGAGTTACATGTGCTGTGCATAAAGGGGAACCAGTGGATGTATTGTACTTAGATTTCCAGAAGGCATTTGATAAGGTGCCACATCAAAGGTTATTGCAGAAAATAAAAGCTTATGGTGTAGGGGGTAACATATTGGCATGGATAGATGATTGGATAGCTAACAGGAAACAGAGAGTTGGCATAAATGGGTCATTTTCTGGTTGGCAAGATGTAATGAATGGTGTGCCATAGGGATCTGTGCTGGGGCCTCAACTTTTTACAATTTATATAAATGACTTAGATGAAGGGACCGAAATTATGGTTGCTAAATTTGCTGATGACACAAAGATAGGTAGGAAAGTAACTTGTGAAGAGGACATAAGGGGGCTACAATGGGATATAGATAGGTTAAGTGAGTGGGCAAAGACCTGGCAAATGGAGTATACTGCGGGAAAGTGTGAAATTGTCTACTTTGGCAGGACGAATAAAAAAGAAGCATATTATTGGGATCTGGATGTCCTAGTACATGAATCACAAAAGGTTAGTCATAGAGTCATAGAGTTGTACAGCACAGAAACAGGCCCTTCGGCCCATTGTGTCTCTGCTGGCCATCCAGCACCCAACTATGCAGGTACAGCACGTAATTAGGAAAGCTAATAGAATGTTATCATTTATCGCGCGGATATTTGAATACAGAAGTAGGGAGGTAATTTTTCAGCTATACAGAGCATTGGTGAGACCACATCTGGAATACTGTGTACAGTACTGGTCTCCTTATTTAAGGGAGGATGTAAATGTGTTGGAGGCAGTACAGAGAAGGTTTTATTAGATTAATACCCGGAATGGGCGGGCTGTCTTATGAGGAAAGATTGGACATGCTAGGCTTGTATCTGCTTTAATTTAGAAGAGTAAGAGGCGACTTGATTGAAACATATAAAATCCTGAAGGGTCTTGACAGGATTGATGTGGAAAGGATGTTTCCCCTTGTGGGAGAATCTAGAACTAGGTGTCACTGTTTAAAAATAAGGGGTCGCCCATTTAAAACAGAGATGAGGAGAATTTTCTTCTCTCAGAGGGTCGTGAGCCTTTGAAATTCTCTTCCTCAAAAGGTGGTGGAAACAGAGTCTGAATATTTTTAAGGCAGAGGTAGATAGATTCTTGATAAGCAAGGGGTGGAAGGTTATTGGGGGTAGGTGGAAATATGTAGTAATCAGTTCAGCCATGAACTGATTGAATGGCGGAGCAGGCTCAAAGGGCCGGATCGTCTACTCTTGTTCCTAATTTGTATGTTCGTATGTGCCCTCTGTCAATTGGCACGTGGCTCAGGTAATAATCCAGAGATTATTACCTTTGAGGTTCTGCTCTTCAATTTGGTGCCTAGCTCCTCATATTGTCTAAGCAGAACGTCTTTCCTAGTCCTACCTATGTCGTTGGTACCTACATGGACCATGACAACTGGATCCTTCCCCTCCCACTCCAAGTTCCTGTCCAGCCCTGAGCAGATGGCCTGATCTCTGGCACTGGGAGGCAACACAGCCTTCTGGACTCACGCTCTCAGCTGCACAGAACAGTGTCAATCCTCCTCACTATACTATCCCATACTACCACTACATTCCTTTTTGCTCCCCCCACTTGAATGGCTTCCTGTACGACAATGCCGTGGCCAGTCTTGTCATCCTTTCCTTTTTATCTGCACAGGTTGAGAGCACCTCAAACCTGTTTGACAATTACAAAGTCTGAGGCTCCTCCACTACTGTCTGCTTGGTCCCTTTACCTGCCTCACTCACGGTCACATCCTCTTGTCCTTCACTGCAGACCAAAACTGACGACACTGTTCTAAGAGGTGTGATTATCTTCAGGAACAAAGTGTCCAGGTATTCCTGCCCTTCCCTTATGTTGCGCAGTGTTTGTAGTTCAGCTTCCAAATCAATAATCCTGATCCAGAATTCCTCTAGCTGCTTACACTTTCTGCAGATGTGTTTGTCCTGGATCGCCTTTGCGACACATATCACACAATATCTCTGAACTCATCATTGGCAATTTTCCCTCCATTATCAGTCAGAAACTTAGCTGGTGCCCCAAGTCCAGTCACTATCCATTTCTCCATAACTTTGTCTATAATCACCCTTTTGTCCTTACTAGTTATTATTATAGAAAGACTAAATCTAGTAGCTCGGTCTATAAAATGTAGAATGAAAATATTCCTGTCTTTGTCCCCAACCTTTAAATCCATGGCAACTACCTCATTAAAGGCACGTGCCAATGGAAGGCCTATAATAGGACCTGATGGTGTCCTCTGATACTTTTTACAGATTTCACACTTTCCCCTAATCTCTTCTATTATCTTTGTATACTCTTCATCAATTACACCTGCATCATTTAGCAGGGTTTTTAATCTCTGACGAGAAGGGTGAGCAAATTGTCTATGTAACTTTATGACAATTTGCCTTTCATCTGTCTGATTCTTAACATCTGAGACCATTAATACTTCTCTCACACTCTGACTAGAAACATCAGGTTTTGTTAAGGGGATACAATAATGCCCTAACTGGGTAAACAGCATATTGACTGACTTCCCAAAAACAATTGTCTTATCATGCTCCATATCAGGTTTCATTTGTGCCTTTTTCATTGAAGGCTTACTCAACAGTAAAGGTATCTCACTGAAGACTACATCAGTACTGATAAAGTGGCTTACCCTAGCTATTTTACATAGAATTACTACTCTCTTCAATTACTTCAATGTGTTGTCATCATCAACCCTAAAGCTGGTAGTACTTTTATGCTCCTTAACCTTGCGTCAGTCCTCACTACTGAATGAATCCAGATAACACTGTAACAAATCAGTTCCACATACTGTTGACGTGCAAGCGCTATCCAATACAGCACAGTTGAATGAATCTGCAACTAACAAATTCATCACAGGACTAAAACTCCTTGTGACTAGTACAATTCATTCAGATCTATCAGTATCTTCCTCTTCTGCCTCAGAATTCTCTGTGTTGTATTTTATTTTGAAGACTCTGCCCCTCTGCTTAGGGCAGTTCATTGCATAATGATACTTTGAGTCACATTTGAAGCACTATTGAAAAACTGTTCCTTCGGCATTCCTGGGATTCATTCACTTATGATTGCTGTTCCAATTCTGTCTTCCACTGTAATAATCAGACCTGCTAAAGGTGCTTTCATCTCATTCCTCCAGTCTTTAACTCTTCCATTGTACTTCTGCCTGCGTCCAGTATCTGGATTATTTCTAAATCTAGTAAACATTGAGTCCTCCATTCTTTGTGTCACCACAGAATGCCCTGCTTATTCTACCAGGGCTGCTGGAAATGACTGTTTCCCGAGGAATTTCTGTAAGGCCACCGACATTTGATCCAGCAAGGAGTCTTTGTCCAAGAACTGAAGCCCAGTTAGAACCAGCAGCTTGTCCATATGCGATACCCTAGCACAATCTAGCAATTTAAAAGGTAGCACTGAACAAGGATCTCCAAATTGAATTTCCTCAATCTTCTATACAGTCTATGAAAAGTCCATAATATATTCCTCCATTGAATAACCATCTGTTTTCCATGACTCATACACATTCAATAGATCATTTTTCTTGTAAATTTCATCCAAGAATTCTAACAGAAGGTCCAACCCTTCATCAGTATCCATCTGGTGAACATCCAACTCACAAAACACTTTACTTCTGATTTTACTTTTGGTAGGAAGTGGCAACGCCAAGGCCATATCTTGTTTCCTCTTTGCTAGAGATGTAATCCATGTCCACATACCCACTTCATTTTCCATTGGTTATATGGTTCAGACTTCAAGAACATCGGAGGGTAATCACACCCTGACAATTTACACTTGCTTTCTGCCATATTTTCTCCAATAGCCTGTGAGATTTTAGTTTTCTACGCAAAAAAAATAGTTTCCAAGTTTCCAACCTTCAGCTTTAGGCAACCATCCTCTGCTACCATGTTAAACTCCAGAAATCCTGTCATGGAAGGATAATGCTGGAGCCTATATTTACTCAGTTTCACATTTATTGTGCAGAATAAAAGGATTACAAACATGTAGCTCCTCACTCAAACCCTCCACCAGTCTGATTGAGTGTCTGCTTATCAGTGCTCAACTAAGAGCCCAATTAGCACCCTTCACCTGCATATAATCAAACCATTGATACACAATTAACAGATTAACAGCCTGCAGTATTTTTTTGGTACCAAGAAGAACATAAGAATATAAGAAATAGGAGCAGGAGTAGGCCATTCGGCCCCTCAAGCCTGCCCCACCATACAATAGATCATGGCTGATCTGCCCCAGAACTCAATTGCTCTTTCGTGCCAGCTCCTCATAGCCTTCAACTCCCCAATATTTCAAAAATCTATCTACCTCCTCTTTAAATACTTTCAGTGATCTAGCCTCCACATCTCTCTGGGGTAGAGAATTCCAGACATTCACTACTCTGAGAGAAGAAATTCCTTCACATTTCAGTTTTAAATGAGGATCCCCTTATTTTGTAATTATGTCCCCTATTTCGAGATTCCTCCACTCATGGAAACTTCTTCTCAACATCTACCGTGTCAAGCCCCCTCAGAATTACCCCTCATTCTTCTAAATTCTAATGAATAAAGGCTTAACCTGTTTAGCTGTTCTTGATAAGTCAACCCCTTCATCCCAGGAATCAGCCTAGTGAATCTCTTTTGAACTGCCCCCAATGCCAGTATATCCTTTCTTAAATACAGGGACCAAAACTGTACACAGTACTCCAGGTGCAGCCTCACCAACACCCTGTACATTTGTAACAAGGCTTCCCTATTTTTAAACTCCAACCCCCTAGCAATAAAGGCCAACATTCCATTTGCCTTCTTAATTACTTGTTGCACCTGCATGCTAACTGTTTGTGTTTCATGCACAAGAACACCCAACATATCCCTCTGTGCCGCAGAGCAGCTCTCGTGCTTCTTCCACCTTCACAAAATATTAAATTTTTCTGGTTGTTTCTGATTGGAACACCAGTTCGGCTTGCCAATTCTAGTTGGACATATTCTTCAAGATTTCATCACATGATCTCCCGCCTCCAACAGCCCCACCCAGTCAATCAGTCAAACAGGGGAGGCGGTGGTGTAGTGGTAATGTCACTAGACTAGTAATCCAGAGCCCAGGCTAATGCTGTGGGGACATGGGTGCGTCCCACCACGGCAGATGGTGAAATTTGAATTCAATTAATAAATCTGGAATTAAAAGCTAGTCTAATGGCGACCATGAAACCATTGTCAATTGTTGTTAAAAACCCATCTGGTTCACTGATGTCCTTCAAGGAAGGAAATCTGCTGTTCTTATATGGTCTGGCCTACATGTGACTCCAGACCCACAGCAATGTGGTTGACTTTTAACTGCCCTCTGCAACTGCCACTCAGTTCAAGGGCAATTAGGAATGGGCAATAAATGCTAGCCTCGCCAGCAACGCCCACATCTCACAAAAAAATCAAAAAATCCCATTGCCAATATTTATATAACTAATAGACTAAAGTATCATTTTTTTTTCAAAAACACATTTTGATTTTTCTCTTGGGGTGCTTGCAGCACTGTCCAGCAGATTAATCTTTAATTCCTGGAGACTCTAGAGCAATCCTGGAGGATTGGCAACCCTAACACCGGCACATATGGATGGAGTATGCACAAGCTTTGCTCTTGGGTCCCTTAAAATTGCAATCCTAACTACATCTTTAGTACCCCTATTTGCATGGGAAAGATGCCTACGCCTTGTTTCAGGAGGTGTTTCAACCATCCAGCAGTAGCCCCTATGGAAGTTACAGTGCGCTGTAGTGTGGGTTTAACAGGGAGGTAAGGTTACCAGGCCACATCTTCATGCTCTTATTGCCCGATGAATGTCAATTTTACCAAGTGAAAAGTGACCTCTTAATCAGTAATAAAACAGAAGTTGTTGCAAATACATAACAGCTCTATCAGGACCCACATGCGCACAACAGCAGGAACTGAGCCATGAAATATCTGTAGGATTTTTTTCTATTGGTTTACTTTTATGTCAGATTCCAGGAGCTCAAGGCCTGTTAATTCTGTGTGCTGTAAACCAGCAATAGACTTGTAGACCTAGTTTTATCTGGGTCTACAAATCAGCCACCAACCCACAGGAACTGATTTAACAGCGTAAATTAGCCAAGAGCCAGCTCGAGTTGGGGTGAACTCCTAGAATCCAATTTAAAAGACAATATAAAAGTGGATTTAGTGCTGCAACTACTTTACTGTTCTGTTCCTTTGGCTACAATTTCTCAAATTTACAGCTGATGGTGTAGAACACAGTTACAGAATATACAGACAGCGATGAATACTTCATTGTCTGCGATTGTGATATTGTGATGCATGTTTATTATGTATGTACAGTGGATGAAGGCAATAGAAACACTTAAGACCACAAAAGCGGAATTGTGGTGTTCTCGGGACTGAAGTAAGATTTAGCCAAGTTTAGTAAAAGATATGAAACTGCATGCTGTTGAAAACAATGGATTCTTCTTTATTCTTTTACTTTCACTTTCCAGCCGCTCTGCTGACATGTATGTATTATATAGCATCAAGTGAACAAAATGCACAATGCAATTTTCAAAACACTACATTGTCCACCAGATAGTGTCTGAAAAGATGTCGCCAGATCACTTTGTAGAGTAACAAGAAAATGGCAATGAGACAAGTAGAATCCGAAAGGCACCTACTCTGCTGGTTACAAATGGTCAATTTTGAGGTGCAGGGGAAACTCAGCAGAGGACGGTGGAATACAGAACATAGAAAGAACTTGCATTTATGTAGTATCATACCAATCCTCAGGATGTCCCAAAGTGCTTCACATCTAGCAGTCACTGTTGTTATGTATACAAACAGTGGTCAATATTTGCATAGCAAGGTTCTACAAACAGTAACTGAAATGAATGAGTAATTAATTTTCTTTTGGTGGTGTGACGGAAATCACACCTGCCAAATAGAAACATATTAATTTCATCATGTGGGACACTACTTGAAACTTTTTTACTGGACATTGCGAATAACCTGTTTTAAAAAAGCAGAGCTGAACGGCTGAAAACATGGTTGCACATTTGCCTTCTGAGAGACATGAATAGAAGTAAATGGGGATGCTCCTTGATTTAATTAACAAGACTGGCCTGGGCAATAGTGGTGATCAAAATCCTTTGATTGTGTAAGAGTCAGAACTCCACCCCCCACCGAGTGTGGCTGGAAAGCTTTGAAATTCAACAACACCCTCAGAAGCTGCTGTTTCAAACAAAGAGATGGTCACAAGACCTACCTGTTGGCCAGACTGGGGCTTTTTGAACTGTGCCTCAGACAGAAAGGAAAAAGACTGCAATTGGACTGGCAGAAAAAAAAGTCTCTCTCTTTCTCTCTGTCTCTCTCTCTAGCAAAGTCCCAGGGAACCCATGGTGGCAGCTTAGACTTCAAGACTGCAGACAAAGCCTCTCTTCAGCCTTCTGGTACCAGAGAAACAAGACTGGAATTATGTATTTGTCCCCAGCAAAGACACCCAGACCTTAACTTCAATCAATAACATTACATCAAAGACATAAAAGACAGTATCTGTATTCCATTTATTGCCAAGTCTACTTCAACCCCCCCCCCCCCCCCACCAACTCTTTCTTCCCCTTTGTATCTATTTGTGTGTGTGTGTGCGTCTCTCGTATGCATGTGAGCGTGGTTGCATCGTGTATTTTAGTAATTTAAACCGGGTTAGAGTGATAAGGCTAATAAACTTACATCTTTCTTGCTTAAACCTAAGAAAACCTGTCTGATTGGTTCGTTTGCAATAGTAATGAGAGTGCAGTGAGTAAGGGCTCACTGAGGTAGTAAGCTAAAATCACTGTGCTTTAAAAGATAAACCCTGTTAAGGCCAAACCATAGAAGGGGAAAGAGGGGAGCCTGAGACCCCTTCCTCACCTGGTCGTAACATAAATTTTGGGGCTCTAGTCCAAGATTGGGCCCACAGACAAATGAGGAATTGGAAGTGGGAAATCAAATTGATCCCAATCAAAAAGAGAAAAGACTTCAATACAGGTTTTCTTGAGGTTGTCTGTGCTAGAATACTAACATGTCCATGACCAAAGCCAGTACCTCCCCAAGCCAGGGTAAAGTAACTTGGGATAAGATATCTATGGAGGAGTTGAGGAATATGGCTGAGCAGTGTGGGATCATTTTCTGTGCCAAAGCTGGGAAATTGGAACTCCTAAGACAAGTGGCTAACCATTTTTCCCTTGATCCTGAAGAGGCAGAGACAGGGTTAGAAATAGACTCCCAACTGTGTAATATTTATTTATTTATTTAGAGATACAGCACTGAAACAGGCCCGTCAGCCCACCGAGTCTGTGCCGACCATCAGCCACCCATTTATACTAATCCTACATTAATCCCATATTCCTACCACATCCCCACCTTCCCTCAATTCCCCTACCACCTACCTATACTAGGGGCAATTTACAATGGCCAATTTGCCTATCAACCTGCAAGTCTTTGGCTGTGGGAGGAAACTGGAGCACCCAGCGGAAACCCACGTGGTCACAGGGAGAACTTGCAAACTCCACACAGGCAGTACCCAGAATCGAACCCGGGTCGCTCGAGCTGTGAGGCTGCAGTGCTAACCATTGCGCCAATTGGAACAAAGGAAGCTTGAATTAGAGGACAGGGAAAGAGAGAGAGAGAAAGAAAGACAGGAGAGAGAGAGAAAAAGAACTTTCCAGAAGGAGCAGGAGGAAAGGAAGCTGAGGTGGCTTGAGTTAGCTAGGGGGCGACAGAGTAACCCCAGTGAAAGCATGGCCAATATGGAGAATACAAGTAATTTGGGGCTGTGTGCTGAGCTTTTGAAATTTTCCCAATTGATGCAAAATTCAATGAGGGAGACGTGGAAGCATTTTTTGTATCTTTTTAGAAACGTGCAAGGCAGTTAAAATGGACGACTGAGAGCTGGACTCTCCTGCTGAAAAACAAGTTAACAGGAAAAGCCCATGAGGTTTATTCCCTGTTGCCAGGTGAAAGTTCATCAAATTATGAACTGACTAAAAATGCTATCCTTGGGGCATATGAGCTAGTACCAGAAGCATACCGCTAGAAGTTCCGAACCCTCCAGAAACAAGCTGATCAAACTTACTTGGAGTCTGAGAGGAGCAAGCAGCTGGCTTTTGACCAGTGGTTGAGGGCTCTTAAAGTGCAGCCCACCTATGAAAACCTCAGAGAGGTGATTTTAATAGAGGAATTTAAAAATTTTCTCCCCTGTCCATAAAGAACCATGTGGAGGAACAAAAAGTACATAGAGCGAGGCAAGATGCAATTCTGGCTAATGAGTTTGCTCTCATTTACAAGTTGATTCCCCAGGGGAAAACTCTTCCTAGTCATGCCCACAAACCCAAAAAGGACAAAGGGTGGGAAGATGATAGGAGCCCAAGCAGTCCTGGAAGAGAAAGAAAAGCAGGACACACAGGGGGCCCTCCTCAAGCCAAAAGGGATAGTGCTGAAAGTAGGAGCGGGACCTGGAGACCTGTGCGCTTCCATTGTAATATGGCAGGTCATCTAAGAGATGACTGCTGGAAACTATGGGGAAAGCCTGTAGGGTTAATCACTCAATGCAGGAGAAGGGACCCTGATGGAAAGCACAGCAGAGCAGGCTGTGGCTTCAACTGCAAAAGCAGTAAGACACAGAAAACATACTGCTGCGGGTGCTGGAAAATTCAATAGGATCCCTGAAGGTTATCAGGATTTTGTATCCGAAGGGCGAGTAACCCCATACCCCTTGAGTGGGGCAAGCAAGCCCATAGTAATCTTTAGGGATACAGGGGCCACTCGATCTCTTTTGCTGAGAAAAGGCACGACCTTTCCCCCAGTGAGTGCAGTAAGTACCAGAATGTTAGTGAACAGTATTAGAGGGCAGTATACTCCCATACCTTTACATCGGGTTCACTTGGGGTGCAACCTAGTTTCGGGACCGGTGACAGTAGGGATTGTCCCTAGTTTGCCTGTGGATGGGGTTGACCTGCTCCTAGGTAATGATCTGGCAGGGGCGAAGGTGGTAGCTTCCCCAGTAGTGAGAGACCGAAGGAGATCAGAGAGACAGGACAGTGGCAGGAGACAGTTCCCTGCAGTTCCCCTGAATGTGTAGTGAATCGAGCCATGGCCAAACCAGCTCCCCCAGAGGAGACTGAATTGGCACTGCAGATGGATGACCATGGGGTCTGTCTATCCGATACTTTGTCTGGAAAGTTAGAGGACGCAGGGAATGGATTAAATGGATCTTCTCTAGCTGAGGCTCAGCGAGCCGACTCAGTATTGAGAAAGTTAGCACAGGCTACCCAGACTGAAATTGAAGCAGATGATTCCTGATTGCTACTATCAAAAGAATGAGGTACTGATGAAGAAATGGAGTTCTCCTCACAGATCTGACAACAAAGAGTGGACAGTAGTTAACCAAGCAGTGGTGCCGCAGAGGTACCGGACAGAAATATTAAGAATAGCCCATGCGATTACAATGGCTGTATACGAAAAACCAAAGCCCGCATAAGAGTTTGACTGGCCAAAACTCCAAAAATATGTGGTGGAGTACTGTAAGAGTTGCCACATGTGCCAGGTTGAGGGAAAACCCCAACCTGCAGTGAAATCTGCACCCCTAATTCTTGTACCGGTGTTTGCAGGAACCTCCAGCAGAGGGCTGGTGAACTGTAAGGGCTGTATGCCGAGAACAAAAGGGGACAGACAGGCATAGGTCTGGCAGAAAGTTTGAGAGGAAGAGGACAAAGAGGACAGGTTAAAGGAGGTCCAGAAGGATTCCCAAATGAAAACCCATACTGTTTGGTCAGCCAACCCTGTAATGTTGGACAAATTAGACCTCACATCCTCCTATGTAAATGCAGACAACAGAAGCACCTTACTAGGGCTGGTAACAGCACTTGCAGAAATCTGCAGGTGCAAGAATGTCCTCAAGAGGGCAGAGAAACAGTGAGGGTGATGCCTCACCTAGTCGAAGTGCTGCAGGGTGGTGCAGTGGAATTTGGACAAATGCCTCTAAGCAGGAATGTCCCAAAGGACAGAGGGAAGATTAGCAAAGAATCCTCCCCCACACAGGAGAAAAGGAAACCAACAATACCCTGAAGTAAGCAGTACTTAGATGACTTACCAGAACACTGAAAGAGAGGTCAGAGTGGATCCACCCACCGTAGACTTCCATGATCAGAGCTCAAACTTGGAGCTAATTCAATCTAACAATCTCCCTGCAGCCCCTAACAGGAACATAGGCACCCTAGACAATTATGGAAATGTGCAGGCACCAAGCTCTCCCAAAAACAACATGTTTATTGGGATGCCCATTCCCAGCTTATCACCAGCTGATAGTAAAGAAACTTTAAATCCAATGGGAAACACTTAACCCTATCAGACCCACCTCAAGGGAAAAGGCGCATTTTAAAGCAGCACTGCTACAAAGAAAAAGAAGGCTGAAACAATTTTTAAGATTTCTGAATGGATGGGAACGAATGAGAGAAATACAGCTGTGCTTTCCTGTATTTTCCCTTCCTTCTAACTTATAATGAAATGATCCCCTAATCACGAATTTCATTTGGTGTGGAGCAGAGGTGTGATGGAAATCACACCTGCCAAATGGAAACATATTAATTTCGGCATAGGGGACACTACTTGAAACATTTTTACTGGACATTGCAAATAACCTGTTTAAAAAAAGCAGAGCTGAGCAGCTGAAAACATGGTCACCCATTTGCATTCTGAGAGACATGAACGGAGAGACAATGGAGGTGCTCCTTGATTCAATTAAAAAGATTGGCCTGGGCAATGGTGGTGATCAACATCCTTTGACTGTGTAAGAGCCAGAACTCCACCCCACACCGAGTGTGTCTGGAAAACTTTGAAACCCAACAACCCACCCAGAAGCTGCTGTTTCAAAAAAAGAGATGGTCACAAGACCTACCTGCTGGCCAGACTGGGAATTTTTGAATTGTGCCTCAGACAGAAAGGAAAAAGACTGCAACTGGACTGGCAGAAGAAAAAGTCTCTCTCTGTCTCTCTCTCTCTCTTCAGCAAAGTCCCAGGGAACACGGTGGCAGCTTAGACTTCAGGACTACAGACAAAGCCCCTCTTCAGTCTTCTGGTACCATAGAAACAAGTCTGGAATTGTGCATATGGCCCCAGCGAGGGCTCCCAGACCTTTACTTCAATCAAGGACATTACATCAAAGAGACAAAAGACAATAGCTGTATTCCATTTATTTCCAAGTCTACTTCAACCCCTCCCCAACTCTTTCTTCCTCTCTTTATCTATTTGTATGTGTGTGTCTCTCGTATGCATGCAAGCATGGTTGTGTCGCATATTTTAGTAATTTTAACTGGGTTAGAGTGATAAGGCTAATAAACTTACATCTTTCTTGCTTAAACCTAAGAAAACCTGTCTGATTGGTTCATTTGCAATTGTAATGAGAGTGCAGTGAGCACGGGCTCATTGAGGTGATAAGCTAAAATCACTGTGTTTTAAAAGACAAACCCTGTTATGGCCAAACCATAGAAGAGGCAAGAGGGGAGCCTGAGACCCCTTCCTCACCTGGTCATAACAGTGGTGTTAGTTGAAGGCAGAATGTTGGCCATGACACTGGGAGAACTCTCTACTTGACTTCAAATAATGCAACGGAAACTTCCACATCCACCTAAACAGGCATTTGTGGAGGGGAGGGGGGGCTTCCAAAAGACAGTACTTCTGGCCATAAAGCATTCCATTATTACATTAGTTGTAGAGGCAGAATCAATCATGGCTTTCAAAAGGGAATTTGATAAGCACCTGAAGGGAAAAGGTTTGCAGGTCCATGGGGTGGGGTGGGGGAGGGGGTCAGGGCCAGGAAATGGGACTAGCTAAATTGCTCTTGCAAAAAGCCAGCATGGACTCGTTGGGCCAAATGGCCTCCTTCTGTGCTGTAGCTATTCTATGATTCTACTGCACTAAAGTGTCAGCCTAGACTATGGGACCAATTTCATTTTGATGTATATGGGAGGCTATAAACTGGGTATCTGCTTTACTCGATCAATGAAGTTTTTGTTCTGGTGTCAATAACATTGAACCTGCAAGCTGCCACTGCTGATTATGTTATGTATACCAGTGATTTTCATCATTGCCGGCCATGCCTTCAGCTGCCTAGGCCTCAAGCTCTGGAATTCCCTCCCTAAGCCTCTACGCATTTTTACTTTTCTCCCCTCCTTTAGGGCATTCCGCAAAACCTATCTCTTTGATCAAACTTTTGGTCACCTTCCAAATATTTCTTTAAGTGGCTCAATGTCAAATTTTGCTTGGTAACACTCCTGTAAAGCATCTTGGGACGCTTTTACAACATTAAAGATGTTGTATAAGTGCAAGTTGTTGTTGTAAACATGAAGAGTAAGTTCTGCATTCTTGCTCTTCAGGTCTTCATATTAACAGCAGAGCCCAGTGAGCCTACAGAGACTGACCCCTAGACTGTGAATGTAACATGAGAAGAGCTTATGGTTGCCTATCCTCCTGGATTCTCTTGGAGTCCTCAGGAATGACAGATTAATCTCCTGGTCACTACTGCAAGCAACCTAGGAGAAAATATGGAAGTACAGTTGGTGGGCAGTGCCAGTGTGCCAATGAGAGAAACTTTGATGGGTTGGCACAAAGACATTTGGTATGAGGCATTGCAGGTTTCCACTTGAAAGTTAGGCTGTGCTATAGCACCATAGGCAGTAAAGTACCAAAATAATAGCTGCTCATATTTTGGCTGCACCAGCAACCATTCTAGGTAACTACTCATAATAGCTTTTCTATTTCAATCAGCTCCTGTTCCCATTTACATCAACCCCCCACTTTCCCCACATCTATTCTTAAGTCTGTAGCTTACCTGTGAGCTAGGTAATTTTGGTAAATGAAGAGGTTGGAAACCACTGCTGGACATTTTTTTCTGTCTCAAAATACATTTTTCCTGTCACTTTTAATTGAAACAAAGTGTGAAATGGTGTTTGAATTCCCAGCATTCATCTCCCAATGCTTGTGTATGTGAGGGTTGTCAATCCTACTGGATTGCCCCAGAATCTCCAAGAATGAAAGATTGATTGGCACTGCTGTGAGCAACCTGGGAGAAAATAAGGAAGTAGCATTTGCATTTCTCATGTTGTTCCGTCACCTCTGCCTGTCTGTCGCTCTCTGTCTTCCTTCATGTTCAGTGAACCAACACTGCAGCTGCGAACAGCCCCAGCTCCCTCTTCCCTCTCAACAGCGGAGATGTCCAGCAACAGCAGCTCCCACTCCCGGAGGGACTAAATGATTCTCAGAGATTTATACATGGAAGTCACATCACAGAAATAGGTCATTCAAGCATAATAAATGTTCTGTGCATTAACAGCCTTAACTTGGAACAATCCACCAAGCGACCACAACTTGACCTTCACAGTGGAAGCAGAGGCAGATTGTACCCTCTGTCGAGCTCAGTGATCCAAAGCTATTCATTTGTTTTCACTGTTTGCTCTCTCAACTGGTGAATGGAGGAGCAGAGTGCACTTCAATCAAGCACGGTCCCCATCAAAAATGTAATTTTTCTGACAGCAGGATTGTCAGGATTAAAAAGAAAATCCTTCTCAGAGTCCACCCAATATTCTGGAAATCATTCCTCTACTCAGCTTTGAGGTGTAGTATAACAGACTTGTAGTGAGTCCCATGAGGAGGTGTACAAATACAGCATTGAATCAAATGAGGTTTTTGCATTTCAAAATTAAACAGTATATCCACTTCTTTGCGACAAGTGATGAACAGTGCGAGTGCATTCTGTTGTATTTTTATTGCATGAGGTGTTTTTGAATGCTTTTAGTTTAAAAAGGAGTTACAGAGGGGTCAAATTGTTTTTCGGCAGTAACGCATAACTTGTGACAGCAAATTAGAAGCCCGCTTTACACCTTATCCGATTGAAGTCAATGAAAAACAAAATCAGACGGGGTGTAAAACGGGCTGCCAGTTCACTATCAGCCATTTTGTGCAACAACAAAGACCAATTTCATGGCCAGCCATGGGTGAGGGTGCAGCCTAACTATATTAATGTGTTGATTTTTTTTTACTTTAAATGTGCCAGATTCTTATTCTAGCTTCTTGTTAGGCAACTGAAACTGTAAAGGAAAAAATATAGAAAAATGCTGGAAATTTTAAACAGGAACAGAAAATGCTGGAAGCATCTGTAAAATAAGGAGGTTGTTAATGTTTCAACCCTTCCTGGGATGCTGTCTGACTTGTTGAGTGTTTCCAGTGTTTTCTGCTTTTGTTTCAGATTATCAAGAATTGGCTACCTTTGATTTCTCAGAGGCAGTGGGACAATCAGGGAGCCACCTCTCAGGGGCGACGTGGAACCATTCAGGGAATCCTCAACAAATTTCTATATTTCCCAATATCCAAACCATCCTTGCCAGTGAGTAAACACTTCTGTTTCAGCTCACTGTGAGTAAAGGCACTCGGTACAGGGAACCCAACATTTATAAGGTAAATGCAATAATGTTTGCAAACTACGGGTAAGGGTCATGTGATAAGGCCACATGAACAAATCTCCAGGAATATGTCCAACCAAAGGAAGCCCTGTTTATTGGGATTGTTCTCTTCGTGCGAAATGATACATTAAGCACAAACTGTGAACATCATTGAAGTTGCTTTTACATTTTACATCCAAAAGTTTGCAATGTGTAGGTCTTAAGCAGCCCCAAAGTAAACTTGCCAAAACTCTTAACATCCACTGTACTAAATTTGGCAAGCTTACTTTGAGTTTGCTACCGGTTGCGTGAAACCCATATGTCACAGCTGACAGCACTAACGCTGCACTTAGCCTAAAATAAGAACAGTTTTAATGAGCTGCTAGTAGACTTGGAAGTGACATCCAGTAAGTTTCCTTCCCCCTTCTTCCTTTGAGGAAGTAACTGGCCTCTCAAAGTCTAAAATGGCAGGTGTAAACAGCCAAAAGTATTTTAGCAAAAACAGTTTGAAAAAAATGACAATACTGTAAGTATATCACCTACTAACAACATAAAAGTGCCAATTCTCAGCATTTCTTCCTAAATTTCAAACGGCCTTATTAAGAAAGTTGGATAACATGTGCGATTTTTACACATGGGATTGTATACAATAGTGTAATGCTAGTTATTCATTGTTGAAAGATCTGTGAAATGGAATAGCCCTTGTATTGTGAAACGGGAAGTCATAAACCAGTCCACTTACCCCTATTTTTGTTGAACCAGTTATTTCCAAAGTTTCTACTGTTGCGTGTTGATTAGCCGCAACCTAAGGCCATTGATTGACAACAGGAAAAACAGGTTGCTCTCTGCACAAAAGTGAAGGGATGTGGGTTACTGCTTTCTTGGTATTCTTAAGGAAAACATCCATTAAACTGACAAGCAGTATGGCAGGCCACAAAACTGCTATTCTATTCTCCATCATCAAATTATTCCCTCTTTATGTAAAGCGACAGTTTAAAGTAAACTCTTTCCAAATTCACACAAACTTAACCAATTTGTGTACTAAGTCTGTTGCAAGCAGTCAGTGAAGTTACACGGAGCATTAGTGGAGCAGTTTGTACATTTGTGGCTCTTTAAAATATTTTTGCTCAGAGCTGCTTGTGCTTTGTTTTTAGTGTTTTTTGTGGAGGGTGGGGGTGAACTTTTATTCTCATGAGACTAAGGATTGTTAGCACAAAGAAATGGAGCAATTTTATATTTCAGACACCTAGGGTTGATTTTCGACTTGCAGCCACCCATGTTGCATTGGCATAATGGATTTTCGGCCTTTGAGTTTTGCAGGTGCCTGCCCGAAACTGCTGAACAATAAATATATTCGGCTCCTATTGCCATTTTTAACTTCCTCGGGGCTGGATTTGGCCATTCTAAAACCTGGCCATAAATTCTCAGTGGGAAACAGTTGGGAGGGATGCTTTCCAGCAGAATTTAAAGGGATGCTCAGCTGCAGTTAGGTAATTACCTGGTCAGTCATTTTAAACTGCTCGTGGGCTTTTATGCCTATTTCTGCCTATTTTGGCTGAGTAATACTCAAACACATTACCCTTCTAGTGCATGGCTCTGTTCTATTTTTTGATTGTTTCCATCTATGATTATTAGTTCAAAAATGTATTGTTTCCTAAAAAACACATAAACTCTGATTTTAACTCAAGGTGAGACTTCAGCACGAGGGCAGTGGTGTGTGTGGCAAGCTGACATTAGGCCCAAGTCGTTTTAACCCCCAAGCCTGACTACCGTAGCCCAGGTCTAACACCCCCCCTGAGCCTGTTGAAACTGATCTGGAGGTCAGGAGCCTGAATTGGGGTGGGGTGGGAAGGCTGCTGGTGGGGATCTGGGAGAACGGTCCCTACAGTCATCTGAGTACATCACGGAATGGGGGTAAGCAGGCAAGTGTGGTAAGGGAGGAGATGAAGTCCAAGCCAGAAGAGGACCAAGTTTTCTTACTGGGGCTGAAAGAAGTACACCTGCCCCTCTTGGATCACAAGGAGTCAGTAAAACATGAAATTTACTGACATCCTAGGACCTCATCTGAACCAGGTTTCACTGGCAAAGCTGTCACTGGGCGCCGAATGTATGTTAAAATTGCGCCAGGGTCCAAATAGCATCTGAGTTTTGAATTTTAATGAGGCAGCCTGTCTAGGGTGAGGCACACCTGTTAAAATAGGGCTGGGCACAGTTGTAGCATGAACAAGGTGAGTACCGTGCTGCTGATGTTTTAAGCCCCCAGAAGCCCCCAATGACGTCACATTCTCATCAGTAACAGGTTATTGATAATATTTCATACATTTCTGATGTTAAAAAACAAAATAGAACTATTCATAAAGAAAAGAAGGATCTTTAATGAACAGTAATAATGTTGAAGACACTCTTTATTTAACTCCAACTTTGTTTTCTCTTGAATGCATTGCAGGTTGTAAGATAAAATGTTATTATCTTCCGTTCTGCAGTACATATATGAAAATGTGCTGAAAAGATAAAATTGAAAGATGCTGTGAATGGAATCCCTGCAACGTCTATTTAAATTATTGCCTTATAGGAAATAGGAGATAGATGGCAGCAATTAGCAGTCTAGGTTAGGTATATATGGGGGAAGATTCCATTGGTGTTGTGTAAATGTGTGCATCCAAAACACCTTTATGACTGCACTACAAAGGGCAAACAGTGAAAATCTGTCTTATTTGTCTAGTGATTTCCTGTTTTAGAACCTGTTAACAACCACATAAATGCAACTATTTTACACGGAGTTAGCTCTATAGGTATATTCTACACACATGATGTATAACATTTTAATAAATTATGACTACAGTCTTTACACTTAATAAAAGGATATTCTGAATGAAGATAGGTCCTGCAGCTCATCAAAATAAAAGCAAAATACAGCGGATGCTGGAAATCTGAAATAAAAATAAGAAATGCTGGAATCACTCAGCAGGTCTGGCAGCATCTGTGGAAAGAGAAGAAGAGTTTACGTTTCGGGTCAGTGATCCTTCTTCGGAACTGACAAATATTAGAAAAGTCACAGGTTATAAGCAAGTGAGCCGGTTGGCGGGGGGGGTGGTGCGCAAGAGATATCAAAGGAGAAGGTGTAGATTGGAAAAGGCCACATAGCTGACCAAAAGGTCATGGAGCAAAGGCAAACAATATGTTAATGGTGTGTTGAAAGACAAAGCATTAGTATAGATAAGCTGTTAATGATGACTGTATCGGTGCCGTTTCCTGCTCCCGCCCCGAACTGGAAAACTTTATCAACTTTGCTTCCAATTTCCACCCTTCTCTCACCTTTACAGGGTCCATCTCTGACACTTCCCTTCCCTTCCTCGACTTCTCTGCCTCCATCTCTGGGGATAGGTTGTCTACTTATATCCATTATAAGCCCACCGACTCCCACAGCTACCTCGACTACGCTTCTTCACACCCTACCTCCTGTAAGGACTCCATTCCATTCTCCCAGTTTCTCCGTCTCCGACGCATCTGCTCTGATGATGCTACCTTCCATGATGGTGCTTCTGATATGACCTCCTTTTCCCTCAACCGAGGATTCCCCCCCACTGTTGTTGACAGGGCCCTCAACCGTGTCCGGCCCATTTCCCGCAACTCTACCCTCAACCCTTCCCCTCCCTCACAGAACCGTGACAGGGTTCCCTTTGTCCTCACTTTCCACCCCATCAGCCTCCATATCCAAAGGATCATCCTCCGCCATTTCCACCACCTCCAGCATGATGCCACTACCAAACGCATCTTTCCCTCCCTTCCCCTGTCAGCATTCCGAAGGGATTGTTCCCTCCGCGACACCCCGGTCCACTCCTCCATTACTCCCACCACCTCGTCCCCGTCCCATGGCACCTTCCCCTGCAATCGCAGGAGGTGTAATACCTGCCCATTTACCTCCTCTCTCCTCACTATCCCAGGCCCCAAACACTCCTTTCAGGTGAAGCAGCGATTTACTTGTACTTCTTTCAATGTAGTATACTGTATTCGCTGCTCACAATGTGGTCTCCTCTACATTGGGGACACCAAGCGCAGACTGGGTGACCGCTTTGCGGAACATCTCTGCTCAGTCCGCAAGCAGGACCCTGAGCTTCCGGTTGCTTGCCATTTCAACACACCCCCTGCTCTCATGCTCACATCTCTGTCCTGGGATTGCTGCAGTGTTCCAGTGAACATCAACGCAAGCTCGAGGAACAGCATCTCATCTACCGATTAGGCACACTACAGCCTGCTGGACTGAACATTGAGTTCAATAATTTCAGAGCATGACAGCCCCCATTTTACTTTTATTTTTAGTTATTTTTTCTTTTTTACATTTTTTACAATCTTTTTTTTTTGCATTTATTTCATTTCATCTTAGTTTGTTCAGTTTGCTTACCCACTGTTTTTTTTTCATGTTTGCACTTGCTGCTGTTCAATATTCAGTCCGTTAACACCTTATCTGTACTAATGCTTTGTCTTTCAACACACCATTAACATATTGTTTGCCTTTGCTCCATGACCTTTTGGTCAGCTATGTGGCCTTGTCCAATCTACACCTTCTCCTTTGTTATCTCTTGCCCCACCCCCACCTCACTTGCTTATAACCTGTGACATTTCTAATATTTGTCAGTTCCGAAGAAGGGTCACTGACCCGAAACGTTAACTCTGCTTCTCTTTCCACAGATGCTGCCAGACCTGCTGAGTGGTTCCAGCATTTCTTGTTTTTATTACCTGCAGCTCACTATTTCATCCAGGTCCTCTCACCAATTTTCTTCTTAACTGAATCCATTACTCTTCACCTTTCCTGAATCTGGAATTATTCCCATCCCTTTTCACATTACGCCCCTGAATGGATATTTGCTGCACCCGAAGGAGTGTATTCCATAAATTGATGACTTGAGATGTTAAGTTATTGCCTAGGTTAAATTTAGGTTTTCCTATTCTAGTTTTGCATAAAATACCTTTCTAGATTCAACTTATTGATTTCCTTCACTATCATAAAACCTTACATAATCTCTCTCTTATCATTGTTTTCTATTGAGAATAGGAGCTGAATTTTATGGGGCCTCGAGGGACGGGTTGGGAGGTTGGAGGGGGAGATGCCATAAAATGGTGAGGGAAGGCTGGGGATGGAGTGCCTGTCACCTTCCCGACACCATGGAATTTTATCAGTGGCAGGGAAGGTGGAGGATGCCTTTCTGTCCAGAGGTCAATTCCTACCGCCTCTGGCATTTTACCAGTGGCTGGTGGGACCACATGGAAGAGACTGCCCAGTAAAACCTGGTGGCCTCCATGTGGGCTCGGGGTGGGACCCTCCTGATCAGGCACTCTGTTGCCTATGGAGGGGCCCTCCAGCAGCAAGGGCTGCTCCCACAGAAACACCAACATCCCCCCCCCACCCTCACCAACCCCCATCCCACTCCTTGCTGGGCCCTGCCTGATTGACCCCAGCAAACCTGGACCCCCTTACCTCATGAGGAAGTTGACGTCTGTCTTTGACAGCTGCAGTCCCAACAGTGGCCGCTGCGCTGCTGAGACTGAAGAGCTGCCTGCCCTCCAATTGGCTGGCAGTTCCTGGGGGCAGGCAAACGTATTTTAGAGGGATGGGAGTACCAAAAAATGTGGCCGGGGTCTCCAAATGGCCGAGGCGGGGTTGTCCCTGGCTTTCCGGCCCAGTGTTGGGATCCCTGCCGTGCTGACAAAATTCAGCCCTAAATTTGGCTTCCTTAGTGTGTCTTCAAGCTAGTGCTATAAAACCTGAAATTGCCTTTATTCTCTGAATTCTTTCTGCTGCCTCAGTATCTTTTTGTAAAGAAAGTAATCATGCTTAGTTTTTCAAAAGCTTCAGCTTGCCACTGTCACTTGCATGCACATATATTCTGCTGCAGTACTCCGACTGCTGCCCAGCTAACTCAGACTGGGCATCAGTTCCAGGGCTTTACTGGTCAATAAAGCTCAGGTACCTATTTGTATATTTGATTTGCCTTTGCAACTGCTGTCCAGTATTGTATTAACATTTCCTATATTATAAAGGTGACTACATTTCAAAAGTACTTAATTGGTTGTAAAGCGCTTTGGGACATCCTGAGATTGTGAAAGGCACAATTTAAATGGAAGTTTTTATTTTAAGACTTACAATGTTCGGCCAACTTGTTATACTTAGAACTTTTTCTGAGACCTTTTTTTAATGATTTGCTCATTATGTTCAAGTGGTATTTGCTATTTTGGAGTGTTATATTCTTAACATTTATTTCTCAATGTTAAACTTCATTAAAGATTCACCTGCTTGGTCACCTAATCTCTCAGTTGCATTCTTTTCCTTTGGAACTGCACTTTCTCAAACAACTTCGTACTGCAAACTTAGACAATTTAGATGAATACTATCAAAACATCATTTATTAATACTGTGAATGGGAGAAGTACCTTGGTCTAACATTGATCATCCTTATCATTTCCAATTATTTGGATTATTAAAATTGAATATACTACTACCTCCTTTATACATGCATAGTTATCACAGACATCTAGAACTGGATTTTTAAAGGCCACATTAAAGGCTACCACTCGTTACATGTCCAGCTAGTCTGTGACCACGGGAAGTGAATCTTGCTGGTCTGTGCCCAGTTCCCAGGCAGCTGTTATGACTCCTTTATCCTATGAGAGCCCCAGGTGCCTCACCTCTTTAGGTCTACATCCAGACTCGGTGGGTGGCTGCTGGAAGATAAGGCTTATCACCTAAGGAGGTGGCTCCTGATGCCCATCTGTTACCCAGATATGGATGGAGATAGGTGCTACAACCAGAGCCATCTCCTAACACGGACCTGCATTGAACAGACCACTGGCATTTTGAAGATACGCTTCCTTTCCTTTGACCAGTTGGGTGGTGCCTCCTACTGGAGCAGCAGACACAGCAAGAGTGTCTCATATTGTGGCCATCTGCTGTTCCCTGCACAATATAACAATGCAAAGATGTCTGGAGATGGATGAAGAGGAGGACCTGGAATGCCACTCCACCTCAGAGGAGCACTGGGAAGAGGAAGAGGAGGAGGGATCACTCAAGAGGTGGCTGGCGCCCAGGCAATGGAGGACGCCTGTCAACAATGTCCCAGACCTCAGGGTGAACTGCAGGCTGGCATGGCGGGAAGGGCCATGCTGATTCAGCAACGTTTCACCTGGCCCCCATCTGAGCCCTTGCGACTGATGACCCAAAAACTCACCTTCCAACATAGAGAGCTATTTTACTGCTACGGCCCTTAACTGTGGGGGCCCATTGGCAGCCAGGAGCATGCAGAATGAGGGTTCCTCTGCCAACATAATCCAAGATCATAAGCAAGGGCACATAACATTCTCAGGGCTCCACGTCGCCGCCATCTGCTCCACAATGCTATGTCCTCCTTTTGAGATGAGACATCACCAACATACTTGACAGAGTGATGACATAAGGAAGTTATATTGTGAGGCAAACAAATTAGGTGACAGATGTAGACAATAGCACCCTGGTGACCGAATAAGTGAATTCAATGACATGGTGCCTTCCTTTCCCTAACACTTCTAAGGGGTGCTCCCCCTGTGCCAGAGGATGAAGTGGAAGCAGCCTGCTCCCTACTCTCTGCATCCGGCTGAGATATCTGTGGCTTCTGTCTTTGTCTTGGAGGAGTACATGGGGCATCCTCTACAGGTGAAGCGACTGCGTCATGGCTGGGGTTGTGTCTGTCACAGGGCCCTGGCACAGAGAGGGCTCCTGAGGAGGCGAGGGGCCAAAGATGCCATTGACTGAAGGGTGCCTTTGTCTACCGCTATGCCCATCTCAGCCCTTTCCTGGTGCTCATGGATGCTGGATGCAGCCACCTACTGGGATGCAGCTGGCATCCGCTCTGAGCACCTTTGCACCATCAGCGACACTGATCGGTCAATGCTAAGAGTTTCGCTCTTTCTGTGCATATCAGTGCGCTGCTCCTGTACCCACTCAAAGTGGTGCTGCATATGGCTCTCCAGGGGGTTGCCCAATTTCTCAATGGAGGAGATCATATGATCGAATCCCTGCGTCATGACAGAGCACATGCGCTGCATGGACTCCTTCATTACTTGCCTATGGCTCCTCAAGGCCTCAGGAAACCCTGACAAACAGGAACTTATCTGTCTTTGGTTCTCGAGGAAGACCCTCCTTGTCTTTGACACCTGAAGCCCAGCATCTTCGCCCACTGAAGCATTGTTGTGTCTGTCCTCCAAGGGGGACTGCCCACAGCTGACTCTGCCTCATCCTCCTCTTCCTGCTCACGTGTGCTGTGAGGTTCACATAGTGGTCCCCTTTCTACGCAAATTTGTAGCCCAACTGAGGTGAGTGTGTCTGCGCTGGTGGAAGGTGCCGAAGTATGATATGATAGTGCAGGTTCCTTGGACTCCTCCCACCCACTGCCGAGAATGGTGGTGCCAATTCGACAGGTCCACTATGGTACCACTCTGCAACTGGCCCTGTTGGAGACACAGAAAATGGCAATGAGAACTGGTCCTACTCAACAACCGCCCCAGCACAACCATCCCCTCAGATGACAAAGGGCTAAGATCCATAGCATGCATTAGGCAGAAGCCTTTTCCAGGCCCTTCACCTCAAGGAAAAGCTATCCAATGACTCTTTGTTCATGGCTTCCTGGCTTGCCAACCTCACCGAATGCCTCAATGACTCTCGGCGATCTCCAGTGCCACCTCCTCCACTGCTGTCAGAGTGTAGAGCTGGGGCCACTCCACCCCCCATTCTTGCCATCTCCCGTGTATTATGGGCTCTCTTCTCCTGCAGGATGAGGAGAGAGAGATTCATGAGTAGGCTGCCCTCCCTAATTTCTTCCAGCATGACATATACGTGGGCTGATGTTCCCCTCAGTTATGTCCCCATCTGAATGTTGCCCCATATGTGAGCATAGCTGCTTCTCAGTGTAGCGACCATAAGGGAGAACTATGGACTATCTGTGAGGTTGGCTTGCTCACATTCTGCTGCTTAGCGAGTTGGTGCCCAATCAACCGGGTGCTGCTGGCCACTCTGCAAGAGGTTATTGAACCTTTTTCTGCACTGGACCCAGGTTCTTCTCATGGATGCCCGGCTCTGACCTCAGTGGCCACCTCCAACTATGCCCTCTTGGTCTCATGGGAAGATTTTTCCTCCCTGAGGTTGGGAAGAACAGCTCTCCTCTGTAACACTGCATCAATAAGTGCCTCCAAGGAGGCATCAGGGAAATGGAGTACCACCCGGGGACTCATGTCTATGTAAACCCATGCTCTCCGACCTCCCTGGTGCTGCATTACTGAAGAGAATGACAAGCCCAGTCATGGCTGCCACTTGCCTTTTAAAATTGCCCCCAGTGACCAGTTCCTGCCTCCAGGACACTTCCGGCACCTCTAATTAGGCACTGGACTCGGCCCCAGGCCTATCAACAACTTACCGTTTCAAAACCAAGTTGCGTCACTGACACTGACGTGACATGGGGTTGGGACCTGGAAATGTTCCAGGCTTCAGTTTCCCGACCCCGTAACAAAAATTCTAGCCCTTTAGCCTATTATTTATTGTTGCTGTTTGACAAATTCCCACAGTGCACATAATACAACAGGTAAGGATTGTCTTTCTCTGTTCAACAACCTTCTCCAACTATGTTTCTGTAAGATAATGCTGCTTAGAACAATTTTGTATTTAAGGGCTAGACATAAAGTAACTAATGGGACCCATCCTTGACTGTATCCAGCTAAAGGAATGAATACACAAGCATTTTCTTTCTTCCATCTCAAGCTATGTTCTACCCATTGGAAGTGATCATACTGCACTCAACAGGACAAAGTATACATTATCAGTGGAACACTTGTCAACTTCAAGCCATGTCATAAATTCAGACTTGGCCAAGAAACTGCCTCTGTACATGTTGCGCATCAGCAAAGAAATAAATTACCATCTCCAATTTTACTATTTCCTACCACAGACAGACAAAAAGGTATTTACAAAAGTTAGAGACATTTTCTCCATCCACCCACCCCCATGACTCAGTGATGTTAAGCAGCAGGTACCTGAACTTTATTGACCAGAAAAGCCTCAGGTTTGATGCCCAGTCTGTGCTGAGTTTGCCGAGCAGTGGTGGGAGTACTACAATTGGCCTCAGCATCCTTGAGTTAGAGGGGAAAATTTTGTGGAGTCCCTATTCTTGATTGCTATCTTGGAGGAATTGCAGGATCAAAGTTAGCTGTGGTGACACTCAGTCAAATACCCTGCTGTCTCTCTGCCTAGGTTCATACATGAGAAATGACCACTTGGAGAAGATGCTGGCGGACACCTGCACAGTTTTAGTTCAGCCAGAAGTCATGCCTTCAGGTAGAGGCAAGAAAAACTAAGAAAAAAAATTAAGCAACAATATCATAGAGATAAAATATCACAAAAGATACTTTACCTTGTTTATACCAAGCATCTTGGGACGTTTTATTACATTAAAGGCAAGATATAAATATAAGTTGTTGTTGTTATTTAGACAATGACAGATTGGTCTGCATAACAACAGTCACTGTATTTCAAAGTAATTTATTGTTTTGAAATGCAGAGATGGTTCTGAGAGATTTTGTAACGTGTGAAATAATACAATTCTCTAACTTCAATATTATGGCTCAATTTGTGTTGATATCAATCATTGGATGAACTGTGCCATCGTGTAACTGTACCATTCTTTGCAAATATCCACATATGATAAAAAGGGAACAACATAATAATGCCTAGAACAGGCATGGCATATATAAATTCATGATGTTGCATTTAAGGCCTGAATTTTACAGTGCGTATTGGGAAGTGGGTCCCGAGCCCACACTTGCCTGCAATGGGCCTGCCTCGGCAATTTTACCACAGGCGGTCTCCTACTTAGCTGCCTGCAGGCCCGCCTTCCAATTCTGGATGGTGGTCACCCTAATCAGAGGGCTGGTAGTTCTGAAACCTCAGCAGCGCTATTGGGAGAGGTAGTTACTGCTGAGACAGGCAGGAACTGGGCCAGGTATGTTTAAAAATAACATTTAAAATCAGGGGTCCCGGGCCAGAGGGAAAACCCCGCTGGGGAGATTGGTGGGACTGCAGGGGCTGCCTTCCCTGCCCGTGGGCCCCCTTTGGGACATTAAGCCTCCAGGTCCGATGTTCCCTGGGCTGCTGCAGGGAGGCCACCTCCATTAAGATGGCGGGGGTTGCCTCGCCTTTGGCAACATGCCGGCAGGCCTGTAAAATGGCCATTAATGGGACTTTTAATTGTGCTAATTGGCTGCCCGCCTCTGTGTCCCCTGCTGGTAAAATGCCCCAGTGTTATGAACAGTGTACGTTGTAACATAATTATGTTTTAAAAACTGTGATTATTTAATGCAATTTAAGATGGAGTCAGAGAAGTCAGGTGACCTCACATTAACTCTGCTTAAAGACAAGACAGGGATCTTGGTTACCAAGACAACAAAGGTCCCAGAGACTGCAGGGGTGTAACACCTGAAGAACAAGAAATTTCACCATCCCAGACTTTCAGATCGGAAACAAGGTGTCAGTGACTCTAGGAATTGCCTTGCTAACACATTGCTAAAGCCCGGGTGGCTCTTCTGTAGCCAGACTTGTGGGCTTTGCATATTGGAAGAGACAATTGCCAATGGCTTTTGATTCTGGATAAATTCAACAGATTTTCAGAAGGCAGGCAGGCTTTAAGGAAGAAGACCAGCAGTTGCAGCCTCAGAACAGACTGTAAGCAAGACTGGAAGATCGGTGGTGGCAGCCTCAGAAGGGAGAGAGAGGGAACATCTGCTCTCAGAAGACTGATACAGTAAAAGGCTTCGAAGACTTGAACCTGTTTTAAAAGTTGAGGTTTGTGTAGAAGCAAAAGACCAACAGGATCACCAGGGATCACCTTATTCACAGAATTCCAGGTCGAAAGTGCTCGGAAATAAGCGAAGTGGACATTGACTTTGAGAAAGGTCTGGGAAATCCAACCTGTTGCTACTGGGAGGAGTTTGGGACTTTTAACTGCAAATATTTCACCATCAAGGAGGACTGTGTACCATATCAGTGTGGTGTGAGGCTTTCAAGTGTTTTAATCAGTAAAGAAACTACCTTTCTTTGTAAATTTGGGGTATCAACAACTTACAAAGTACTACTTCATTAATGGGGATTTCTTTTAGTTTAGTTGTTATAATAGAAGTCTTAAAACATGAAATCTTGTCGTGTAATTCCTTATATTGGTCTGGGGAACTCATATCTTGTGTGTTAACGTTAACGACCTCACTGAGGTTGTAACATCTGTGGCAGGACCAACACCACTTCCACGATTTTACTGGCCCCACCTCTCCCCCCCCGCCTCCCAGACTGCCACAAAGGAGCTGGTAAAATTCTGCCCTAAATTTTAAATAGGGAATCCATAATCTATCAGCATTTTAAAAGTATGCCGCTCGGTCAAGGATTTATTTGGATTGCAGGATTTATATTTGGGAGAAATATGATTGCCAAGTAGCTACATGGATTTGTAAGAATTTAATAAATGTATTTATTTTTATTTGTACCAGTTCCATTTCAGTTTTTATGTTTTTTTAAATTTGTTCTTGGGATTTAAGCATCACTGGCATGGCCAGTATTTATTGCCCATCCCTAATTACCCTTGAGAAGGTGGTGGTGGACCGCCTTCTTGAACCACTGTAGTCCATGTGACATAAGTGCACCCACAGTGTTGTTAGGGAGGGGAATTCTAGATTTTTGACTCAGCAACGGTCAAGGAATGGCAATATAGTTCCAAGTCAGGAAGGTGTGTGACTTGGAGGAAAACCTGCAAATGGTGTTGTTCCCATGCAGCTGCTGCCCTTGCCCTTTTAGGTGGTAGAAGTCACGGGTTTGGAAGATGCTGTAGAAGGAACCTTGGTGAGTTGCTGCAGTACATCTTGTATATGGTACACACTGCTACCACTGTGTGTCGGCGGTGAAGGGAGTGAATGTTGAAGGTGGTAGATGAGGTGCCGATCAAACGGGCTACTTTATCCTGGATGGTGTCTAGCTTCCTGAGTGTTGTTGGAGCCGCACACATCCAGGCAAGTGGAGAGTATTCCACCACACTCCTGACTTGTGCCTATAGATGGTCGACAGGCTTAGGGGAGTCAGGAGTGACTCAATGCAGAATTCCCAGCCACAGACGTGATTAATTGGCTGATTTATTTCTTATGTGTGGGAAACATCGTTGCTATCATAGTAAAATTTGCAATGCGCCTTTTGTGTAAAAATGGGATTAAATGCACTTACAACCTATTGCAGATAGACCCTTCCAAAAAGAATACCAATGCCAACTGGAGATAGAACCACAAGTAACACAGGAGAACAAAGGGTAAATGGGGTGGAGACAGGAAAGAAAACAAAGAACAGGAAGGCACAACTTGTAAAATTTGTATTGACAAAGCTCCTTCAGTATAGGCCTAATCTTTACAGCTGTGGCTCACTAATTAAACCCTTTCTGAACCCACTGAGTTAAATATATTTTTATTATATATATCATATAAACATTAACAACAGAGCTTATATCTCTTGTATAGCATTACTGATTTGTTTGTGTTGTTGATGGGAAACATATAAAATATCTCCTTTAGATATTTAATTACCTTGTACTGGATGACCGGTGGTATATAAATAGAATACAGGGGTCAAGGGTGAAGGGGGATGGGGAGAGAAGAGTGGGTTTACTATATAGTTTGCCAGTCACAGAACGTGTCATGTTTCCAGAGAACCAATTAAGCAACCGATAAAGGACAAATTTATTGTCTGTCTAACAGCATGTAAGGATCCTGTATGAATGGTAGTTCTTACAAAATTACATTGCAAAACTTTTTCCCTCACCACCCCACCCCCTCCTCCCACCGCCGGAGCCCAACAAAGGAATACATTTGACATTATTGATTTGTCTTTGTTTCAAATTACTGATAAACTAGAAATTCAAAACTATCATACTGCCAGTTCTGAAGTTAGTCACAGAAAATGACCATCTCAAGATGCTTATAAACGCAAGATAAATATTCTGAATTAAACATGGATTTTTGAACCCAATGTTTGTTATACACTAAACTCAGATTTGGGCCTAAAATTCAGCTCGGCAGCGCCTATGTCCTTGGGGTGACGAGTACTGTTTTGCCTTCAAAATGGCGTCCATGACTCCATGGCACACAGGCACACTGCTGGTGCTAGCCACACTGGACACCAATTTGGTGGGGGCGTTAGCAAGTAGGTAGAGAGTGACTGATGAAAGTTTGCAGAGTTGGCAAATTGTGACGTCAGTCAGTATAATGCTGATTTAACGACAGTGCTGCCATTTTGGATCTCAAAGCTCCAGCTGACACCCTCTCTTAACCTTGCACAGTTTGTTCAGCAGCAGGAAGGAACCCCCACCCCCCCCCCCCCAACCCTCTCCCCACCCCCCACCCCTCCCACTCGACCCTCAACCAACAGTGCTATCTTACAGGTTAGTTGCTGATTGATTTCTACTGGCTCTTGCTGAGACTGCAGAAGTGTTTGGTGGTTTTCAGAGTTGATTAATGTTGTTGAAGTTCACAGGGATTAGTGTGGCACGTGCTGAAGGATTTTGTCCTGACTTCAAGGATTCTGTCCAAACCACTTGCTGCCAGACATGAGCGTCCCCCTTGGACTACAGCATGCCAGGGAGAAGCAGTAATACAGATCAGGATCTGCTGCTGGAAGAGGGAGGAGGAGGAAGTGGGGAAGAAGGCCTCTCACATGGAGGTCATATGTGCCCAGGTTGTTCAGGGAGCAATTCGCCTACCTGAACCTCAATGAGGAACAATGTGTCAGATGTCTCGGCTTCACTATGGACATCCTCACTGAAATCTGCCACCTGCTGCAGCCACAACTGCAGCCTTAGGGCATTGCCACTGGCTGCGAAGGTGACCATTGCCATAAACTTTTATGCATCTGGCTTCTTCCAGGCTGGGTGAAGCAACAGTTTGCTGTCCACTGTTGCATAAGGGAGGTCACTGAGGCTCTTTATTCCAAGGGAGCAGAATACATTTCATTCTCTCTTGCCAGATGTTAAATTGCAGAAAGCTTGTTATGGAAGGATGATGCTGGAGACTATTTTTACTCAGTTTCACATTTATTGTGCAGAGTAAAAAAGGATTACAAACATGTAGCTCCTCACTCATAACCTCCACCAGTCTCAATAAGTGTCTCCTTATATATACTCTAGTAAGACCCAAATTAACACCCTCCAACTGCATATAATTAAACAATTCATACACAATTAACAGATACCCTTTTTATATAAAAGAACTTAGATTAACATGCTCAAACAACATTTCAAAATAGATTCCATATCAGCTACAAAGTATTACATTGTGAGACGCTCCTCCTCTGGCACCTCTAACAAGTTATTTGTACTAGCATTTATTTCGGGGAAACAAATCAGATATCTGATGACTTGCATCTATCCTTTTAAGTTTGGAGATTTCCTTTCTCACCAGCATTTGTTTCAATCCAGCAAGGTCAATACGTAGTCTTTTCTCACTCACACTTTTTATAGTGTTATCCCACAAAGAACGATTATCCACATAACATTCAATGAGTATCCTATCTTCGGTATGTCCCTTGTTCAGAATCTCACCTAAAATATCTGATAAATAGAACCCCATATCCACTGCCTCACAAAACCCAGTGTTTCTGCAGCTGAAGTGCTTTTAACGACTGTTTTTATTTCCTTAGTGTCCCAAGCTAAAGGATAACATTTCCCATTTTCACTCATCAGAAATATTCTGAAACTAGCTGCACTCGAATACCCAGGGGGATTAGCATGTGGAGTATCAGTAAAAATGACTAGCTTCATGCTCTTTGGATCACCTCAGGATGGGAACTTCAGTAGACACTTCTCTGGATTTAATTTTTTTAATGCTTTATTTGCCCTTAGAACATTCTCAACTTTCGGGTGTTTCATTACTCCAACACATCAAAACTAGCATCAGGTCTAGTCTGAGTGCACAACCAGTTTAATTGACCAATCAAGCTTTGCAATTGCTCAGTCTCTTCTTTAGATATATGATCATCTTTTTGTAATGACCCAGCACAATTAACTGGGATCTGAGTAACACTCTCCAAATAGGATTATTGATTTAAAGTTATTCCAGACTTACTCTGCTTAATATCTAAACCAATATATCAAAGGCCCCACAAGCCTGACTCCCAATCTTAAATTCTGCCCTAATCTTATTAATAATGTATTTCTCAAAATCCGTAATACCCCCATAAGAAATCATCAACGTGCATCATGAAGATGCCTGAAAGTTTCCCTTTATGATACCAATAAAACATTACAGGATCTGTCTTTAATTGAACACAACCAATTTTCAACAAAACAGATCTCACCGAGAAATACCACTCCCTGGAAGCATCATTAAGGCCTTAGACGCATTTGTTCAGTTTCCATAGTTTTCCTTCTGCATCTGCTGCCTCTTGAGGTGGTTTCAGAAACACCTCTGTCTGAAAGGTATCACCCTGCAGAAATGTGGCTTTTATGTCAATGGATCTACTCTCCCATGAATATGTGGCCAAAAGAGCTAAAAAGATTTTCAAGATTACTTTTCCAGCTGTGGGAGAGTCCTCTCTAACATCGGTATCATCCAGTCGCTCTACAAATCCCCTTGCAACTAGCCTCGTTTTAGCCTTATAAGTTCCATTGGGAAGGACTTTTTCATTACAAATCTATCTATGTGACAAGGCTGGCTGTCCCCTATCTGGTACATTAGAATAAACACCAAACTCTCTCCAAATCTCTAATTCCTAATGTTTTGCTTCTTTGATTAGTTTATCCTCAAGTTTATTGGCAGCCATTAAAATTTCATGGTCATGAGGACTTTTGCTTTTAGTTCGATTCTGAGACTGTTCTCTAAGCCGTCGTTTCATTATGTAATTTGTTCAAACTGCAGCCTCCATTGATGTCTTTCAGGACTACTGCTAGAAGATCTCCCTCTCGCACTATCGGAGGCTCTTTCTCCAGTACATGAATATTTACTAACACAAGAGCCACTTCCAGACCCACTATTAGAACTTGCACTGTGCTAACTTAATCTCTACTCTTTCACCCCATTCTGCCAGTCCATGGACCTTATTTCTTGGCCATCATCTTAGACATGCAACCGATATTTAAACTTGCCAGTAGATTTTACTGCACATCCCACTATTGTTGCACCCCTCCATTTATTAGACACCTCTGGAATATATGTCACCCGAGTATCTACTCGGGGTAATGGGCCTTTGGATGCGTTAGCTCTTTCCTCAGCATCATGATCGCTGACATTACCATCTAACCCTTGATCTACCATATTCTGTTCCTCAGGACTTCCGTCACAAAACACATGAGCATTTGAGATACAAGGTGCCTCATTTCCCTCTATCAGCTGCTCAGATTCTGAAATTTTGTAATCAATACCAATTAATTGTGAGGAATGAATCTTAACAGTTTGGCTTCCATGCTTGATAACTACTGTCTTACGATCACAACCTATTACCTCACCAGGACCCTTCCATTCCCTATGACACTCTTTTTTATAAAACACCAAATCTCATCAATTAAATTCTGCTTCAGGTGGCCTTATACAATGTCTCAGAGCTCTCTGAATTTTTAGCCCTAATCTTATTAATAACGTATTTCCATGGAGGCAATTTGGTTTTTCGCCCATAGACCAATTGATGAGGACTATATCCCCCAACCGTCTGAAGAAAATTCTTTGCATGAACCAACCATGCCAAGGCAGTTGTCAACTTGCAGTTTGGTTGGTCGGCGAAGAGTTTATGCAGCATTTCATCGATCACCACTTGACTCCTTTCACAGAGCCCATTGCTGAAAGGACTTTCAGCTGCGGTATTCATAACCATAATGTTCATGTTTTCACACATCTCTGAACTCGTCATTGACAAATTCCCCTCCATTATCAGTCAGAAACTTGGCTGGTGCCCCAAGTCCAGTCACTATCCACTTCTCCATGATTTAGTCCTTGTTATGTATTATTGTAGAAATACTAAATCTAGTTGCTAGGTCTATAAAATGTAGAATGAAAATATTCCTGTCTTTGTCGCATATCTTTAAATCCATGGCAACTACCTTGTTAAAGTCACATGCCAATGGAAGGCTTACAATAGGACATGATGGCATTCTCCGATACTTTTTACAGATTTCACACTTTTCACTAATCTCTTCTATTATCCTTATATACTCGTCATCAATCGCTTCTGCATCCTTTAGCAGGTTTCTTAGTCTTTGACAAGTGTTTGTGTAACTTGAAGAAATTTGCTTTTTTTCTCTCTGATTCTTATCATCTGATGCCATTAATAAACTTTCTGACTAGAAACATCAGGTTTTGTAAAGGTAATACAATAATGCCCTGACGGGGTAAACTGCAAATTAACTGACTTTCTAAAAACAATTGCCTTATCATGATCCATATCAAGTTTCATTTGTGCCTTTTTTCTGAGAAGGTTTACTAAACAGTAAAGCTATCTCACTGAAGACTACATTAGTACTGATAAAATGGGTTACTCCAGCTATTTTAAAGGAATTACTACTCACTTCAGTGACTTCAATGTGTTGCCATCACCAAACCTAAAGCTGGTAGTACTTTTATACTCCTTAACCTTGCGCTGAACCTCACTACTGAGTGAATCTAGATAACATTGTAACCAATCAGTTCCACATACTGTCGATGTGCAAGCACTATCTAATACAGAACACTTGAATGAATCTGCAACTAACACATTCATCACAGGACTAAAACACTCTGTGACTCGTACAATTCATTCAGTTTCATCAGTATCTTCCTCTTCTGCCTCAGAATTCACTGTGTCATGTGTTATTTCGAGGACTCTGCCTCTCTGCTTTGGGCAGTTATTTGCATAATGATTGAGTCACACCTGAAGCACCCCTTAACTGTTCCTTGGGCATTCCTGGGTTCATTCGCCTATGATTGCTGTTCCAATTCGGTCTTCTGCTGTAATAGACAGACCTGCTAAATGTGCTTTCATCCTCATTCCTCCTGTCTTTAACTCTTCCATTGTACTTATGCCTGCGTCCAGTATCTGGACTATTTTGAAATCCGGTAATCATTGATTCCTCCATTCTTTGTGTCACTGCAGAATGCCCTGTGTTTGTTCTACCAGGGCTGCAGGAAATGACAGTTTCCCCAGGAATTTATTTAAGGCAGCAGACACCAGATCTAAGAAGGAGTCTTTGTCAAAGAACCAAACACCAGTTAGAACCAGGAGCCTGTCCATATGTGACACCCTAGCATAATCTAGCAATTTAAATAAAGCGCTGAACCAGGGATCTGCAAAGTGAATTTCCTCAATCTTCTCTATAGTCTGTTAAAGTCCATGATATATTCCTCCATTGAATAACCATCTGGTTTCTGAAATCTATGAAGGTCTGACCATGCCTCATACACATTCAATAGGTCATCTTTCTTGTTCATTTCCATCCAAGAATTCTAACAGAAGATCCAAACCTTCATCAGTATCCAACTGATAGGCATCCAGATCACAAAACACTTTACCTCTGATAGGAAGTGACAATACCAAGGCCAAATCTGGTTTCCTCTTTGGCAGGGACGTAACCTGTGCCCACATATCCACTTCATTCTTCCATTGGTCATATGGTTCAGACACAAGAGAACATCGGAGGGTAATTATACCCTGACAATTTACACTTGCTTTCTGCCATATCTTCTACAATAGCCAGTGAGATTTTAGTTTTTTATGTCAAAAAATTCTTAGTTTCCAACCTTCACCTTTAGGCAACCATCCTCTGCTACCATGTTAAATTCCAGAAAACCTGTTGTGGAAGGACAATGCTGGAGCCTACCTTGACTCAGTTTCACATTTATTGCACCAAGTAAAAAATGATTACAAACATGTAACTCCTCACTCATAACCTCCACCAGTCTCCTTATATATACTCAAGTAAGACCCCAATTTACACCCTCTACCTGCATATAATTAAACAATTGATACATAATTAACACCAGAGACAAGCAGGTGGAACAAATACATGGCTTCATGAGGATTGCAGCCTTCCCCGTGATGCAGGGTGCCAATGACTGCATGCATGCCACTTTGTGGGCACTGCACGTCAACTCTAACATGTACCCCAACTGAAAGGGATTCCACTCTGTTAATGTCCTGCTAGTGCGAACCACATGCAGCTTATCATGCAGGTTAATGACCAGTATGTTGGCAGTAATCATGATGCTTTCATTCTGCGGTTGTCTGGTGTGTCATCTGCATTTGAACTACCACAACTAACTAGACAGTGGCTGCTGGGCGACAAGTGCTATCCTTTGACAACATGGCTCGTGACTCTGGTGTGCAACTCACACACCCATGGGCAACATGCATATAATGAATGCAATGTTGCTACATGAAATATGATGGAGAGACCATTTGGGTGCTTAAACAAAGCACTCTGCAGTGCTTGGCACAGCATGTTTCAAGACTCATGGTTGTCTGCTGCATACAGGTTTTTATTCATTAATGGAATGTGGGCATTGCGAGCAAGGCCAGCAATTATTGTCCATCCCTAATTACCCGAGAAGGTAGTGGTGAGCCACCTTCTTGAACCACTGCAGTCCATTTGGTGTAGATACACACAGAGTGCTGTTCAGGTGGGAGCTCCAGGATTTTGACCCTGTGATGATGAAAGAACTAAGACTAAGAAAGACTAAGAGGATGAGCAGGCAGGGAGATGTTGCTGAGCACAGCGGGACTGGTGGTCTGAAGTGCATTTGTTTCAATGCAAGAAGTATAACAGATAAGGCAGATGAACTTAGAGCTTGGATTAGTACTTGGAACTATGATGTTGTTGCTATTACAGGGACTTGGTTGAGGGAAGGACAGGATTGGCAGCTAAATGTTCTGGGATTTAGAAGCTTCAGGCGGGATAGAGGAGGATGTAAAAGGGGTGGGGGAGTTGCATTACTGGTTAAGGAGAATATCACAGCTGTACTGCGGGAGGACACATCGGAGGGGTCATGCAGCGAGGCAATGTGGGTGGAGCTCAGGAATAGGAAGGGTGCAGTCACGATGTTGGGGGTTTCCTACAGGCCTCCCAACAGCCAGCGGGAGGTAGAGGAGCAGATATGTAGATAGATTTTGGAAAGATGTAAAGGTAAAGGGTTGTAGTGGTGGGTGATTTTAAATTCCCCTATATTGACTGGGACTCACTTAGTGCTAGGGGCTTGGATGGGGCAGAATTTGTAAGGAGCATCCAGGAGAGCTTCTTGAAACAATATGTAGATAGTCCAACTAGGGAAGGGGCCGCACTGGACCTGGTATTGGGGAATGAGCTCGGCCAGGTGGTCAAAGTCTCAGTAGGGGAGCATTTCGGGAACAGTGACCATAATTCCGTAAGTTTTAAGGTACTTGTGGATAAAGATAAGAGTAGTCCTCGGGTGAAGGTGCTAAATTGGGGGAAGGCTAATTATAACAATATTAGGCAGGAACTGAAGAATTTAGATTGGGGGCGGCTGTTTGAGGGTAAATCAACATTTGACATGTGGGAGTCTTTCAAACGTCAATTGATTAGAATCCAGGACTGGCATGTTTCTGTGAGGAAGAAGTATAAGTTTGGCAAGTTTCAGGAACCTTGGATAACGAGGGATATTGTGAGCCTAGTCAAAAAGAAAAAGGAAGCATTCATAAGGGCTAGAAGGCTAGGAACAGATGAAGCCTTTGAGGAATATAAAGAAAGTAGGAAAGAACTTAAGCAAGGAGTCAAGAGAGCTAAAAGGGGTCATGAAAAGTCATTGGCAAACAGGATTAAGGAGAATCCCAAGGCTTTTTATACGTATATAAAGAGCAAGAGGGTGACCAGGGAAAGAGTTGGCCCACTCAAGGACAGAGGAGGGAATCTATGTGTGGAGCCAGAGGAAATGGGCGAGGTACTAAATGAGTACTTTGCATCAGTATTCACCAAAGGGAAGGACTTGGTGGATGATGAGTCGAGGGAAGGGAGTGCAGATAGTCTGGGTCATGTCGTTATCAAAAAGCAGGTGTTGGGCGTCTTGCAAAGCATTAAGGTAGATAGGTCCCCAGGGCCTGATTGGGATCTACCCCAGAATACTGAGGGAGGCAAGGGAAGAAATTGCTGGGACCTTGACAGAAATCTTTAGTTTAGTTTAGAGATACAGCACTGAAACAGGCCCTTCGGCCCACCGAGTCTGTGCCGACCATCAACCACCCATTTATACTAATCCTACACTAATCCCATATTCCTACCACATCCCCACCTGTCCCTATATTTCCCTACCACCTACCTATTTTAGGGGCAATTTATAATGGCCAATTTACCTACCAACCTACAAGTCTTTTGGCTTGTGGGAGGAAACCGGAGCACCCGGAGAAAACCCACGCAGACACAGGGAGAACTTGCAAACTCCACACAGGCAGTACCCAGAATTGAACTCGGGTCGCTGGAGCTGTGAGGCTGCGGTGCTAACCACTGCGCCACTGTGCCGCTTTGTATCTCATTGGCTACAGGTGAGGTCCCAGAGGATTGGAGAATAGCCAATGTTGTTCCTTTGTTTAAGAAGGGTAGCAAGGATAATCCAGGAAATTATAGGCCGGTGAGCCTTACGTCAGTGGTAGGGAAATTATTAGAAAGGATTCTTTGGGGGGCAGGATTTACTCCCATTTGGAAACAAATGAACTTATTAGCGAGAGGCAGCATGGTTTTGTGAAGGGGAGGTCGTGTCTCACTAACTTCATTGAGTTTTTTGAGGAAGTGACGAAGATGATTGATGAAGGAAGGGCAGTGGATGTTGTCTATATGGACTTCAGTAAAGCCTTTGACAAGGTCCCTCATGGCAGACTGGTACAAAAGGTGAAGTCACACGGGATCAGAGGTGAGCTGGCAAGATGGATACAGAACTGGCTCAGTCATAGAAGACAGAGGGTAGCAGTGGAAGGGGGCTTTTCTGAATGGAGGGCTGTGACTTGTGGTGTTCTGCAGGGATCAGTGCTGGGACCTTTGCTGTTTGTATTATATATAAATGATTTGGAGGAAAATGTAGCTTGTCTGATTAGTAAGTTTGCGGACGACACAAAGGTTGGTGGAGTTGCGGATAGCGATGAGAATCGTCAGAGGATACAGCAGGATATAGATCGGTTGGAGACTTGGTCGGAGAAATGGCAGATGGAGTTTAATTCGGACAAATGTGAGGTAATGCATTTTGGAAGATCTAATACAGGTGGGAAGTATACAGTAAATGGCAGAACCCTTAGGAGTATTGACAGGCAGAGAGATCTGGGCGTACAGGTCCACAGGTCACTGAAAGTGGCAACGCAGGTGGATAAGGTAGTCAAGAAGGCATACGGCATGCTTGCCTTCATCGGTCGGGGCATAGAGTATAAAAATTGGCAAGTCATGCTGCAGCTGTACAGAACCTTAGTTAGGCCACACTTAGAATATTGCGTGCAATTCTGGTCGCAACACTACCAGAAGGACGTGGAGGCTTTGGAGAGGGTACAGAAGAGGTTTACCAAGATGTTGCCTGGTCTGGAGGGCATTAGCTATGAGGAGAGGTTGGATAAACTCAGATTGTTTTCACTGGAACGACGGAGGTGGAGGGGCGACATGATAGAGGTTTACAAAGTTATGAGTGGCATGGACAGAGTGGATAGTAAGAAGCTTTTTCCCAGGGTGGAAGAGTCAGTTACTAGGGGACATAGGTTTAAGGTGCGAGGGGCAAAGTTTAGAGGGGATGTGCGAGGCAAGTTCTTTACACAGAGGGCGGTGAGTGCCTGGAACTTGCTGCCGGGGGAGGTGGTGGAAGCAGGTACGATAGCGACGTTTAAGCGACATCTTGACAAATAGAGGGATACGGTCCCCGGAAGTGCAGAAGGTTTTAGTTTAGACTGGCATCAAGATCGGCGCAGGCTTGGAGGGCCGAATGGCCTGTTCCTGTGCAGTACTGTTCTTTGAACAGCAATACATTTCCAAGTCGGAATGTTGTGTGACTTGGAGGGGAACTTGGAGGTGGAGGTGTTCCCATGCACCTGCTGCCCTTGTTCTTCTGGGTGGTAGAGGTTGTGGTTTTGTCAGGTGCCTTGACGAGTTGCTGCAGTGCATCTTGTAGGTGGTACACACTGCAACCATGGTGCGCCAGTGGTGGAAGGAATGAATATTAAAGGTGGTGGATGAGGTGCCTATCATGCAGGCTGCTTTGTCCTGGATGGTGTCAAGCTTCTTGAGTGTTGTTGGAGCTGCACTCATTCAGGCAAATGGGGAGTATTCCATCACAGTCCTGACTTGTGCCTGGAATAGATGCTTTGCAATTCACGAGGTGAGTTATTAGCTGCATACACAGCCTCTAATCTGAACTTGTAGTCACAGTATTTATGTGGTTAGTCCAGTTAAGTTTCTTTTTTCCTCAGCTCTTCTTCCAAGTGGTGTTCAATATGGAGGAGCACTGATTCTGCAGCTGAGGGAGGACAGTTTTTGGTCATCAGCAGGATGTTTCCTTGCCCATGTTTGATCTGATACCAGGAGACGTCATGGGGTCTGGAATCAAAGTTAAGCCCTCTCAGGACCACTCCCTCCTGACTGTATACCACTGTGCTGCCACCTCTGGTGGGTTTGTCTTGCTTGTGGAACAGGACATACCCAAGGATGGTGATGGAGGAGTCTGGGACATTGGCTGAGAGGTATAATTCTGTCTGAATATGTCAGGCTGTTGCTTGACTTGTCTGTGGGACAACTGTCCCAATTTTGGCACAAGTTCCTAGATGTTAGTGAGGAGGACCTTACAGTGTCGGCTGGGTGTGCCTTTATTGTATACGGTGCTTAGGTCGATGCCAGGTGGTCTGTCAGTTTTATTCTTCTTCAACGTTTTTGTAGTGATTTGATGCAACTGAGTGGCTTGCTGGGCTATTTCGAAGGGCAGTTAAGAGTCAATCACATTGCTGTTAGTCTGAAGTTCCATGTAGACCAGACAAGATATGGGCAGCAGATTGCCTTTTCACAAAGACATTAGTGAACCAGATGGGTTTTTATGATAATCTGGTAATTTTATGGTCACCATTACCGAGACTGTTTTTAAAAATTACCCTTTAAGAGGTGCAGGCTGGCATTAAGTAGTGCAGGCTATCTTTAACTCATGCCAGTCTCTCACGATTCTTTGTACCCTGCTCAGGTGTGCAACCATTCAACAGCACACTTAGCGCTGGCTGCATGCTACAAACATTTAAAGTAACAGGCAGCACAAAGTTTGCATGCTCACTGCATCTGAAGCAACGGCTGCAGGATAGTCGCACATCACAATCCCCGTGCCTGTTTTTGGGCCTTGTCCAATTTTGTGGCCTTTTTGTTCTAAATGGTCTGGTTAAAGATGATTGCCATAAGATCTAGGTCTATATTATACAATGCCTCTCAGTACTTTTAAAGGTGCATTTTTAGCAATTTTAGCTTTACTGCCATGTGTTTCTATTTCATAGTGACACTCAAGCTATAGTATAAATCCAGTTAGTCATATCTGACTTAAGTGAAGTGGTGTGAGACTCTGGATGCATAGAGCTCTCAATTGGGCTACAAGGAGTTCCAGCCAGGAAGTATAAATGGGGAACTCCCTGACTGCAACTCTGACAGCATATCAGTCTGTGACCTCTAGCTGCAATAACATAATCGCATGAGGCTACATCATTTTTACAGTTGTTTCAGTCTCCACCTACTGTCTTGGTTTGCAATTTCTAATCTACATGAACATATTCATAATCAAGAAAGAAAAGTTCAAATGTTTTTGGTTACTCACTAAGAAAACTGAGTTCAGCCAAGAAAGCATTCATTGTGGGATACAAGAAATAGCATGCAATGTATGGTGCTCTTTGTGCAGCCATTTCTGCCACTGGGAAACTTCCCTGCCGGTGGGACTGCATCAGGGAGCTGTCCTGACATGGCTACCCAGCATTTTATGGTCCACCACCCCGCCCCTGGTCCTCCCATGCAGGGGGTGGTAAAATTCCACCCAATGTGACATTATGGCACAGAAGGAGGCCATTCAGCCCATCAAGCACATGCCAGCTCTGTGTGGACCAATTCAGTCAGTCCCATTCCCTACTCTTTCTCCGTAGCCTTGCAAGTGAAATTTCCCTCAAGTGCCCATACAATTTTCTTTTGAAATCATTCATCATCTCTGCTTCCACCACCCTAGTAGGCAACGAGTTCCAGGTCATTACCACTCGCTGCGTAAAAAAGTTCTTCCTCACATCCCACCAGCATCTCTTGCGCAAAACCTTAAATCCGTATTTTCTAGGCCTTGTATCATCAGCTAATGGGAACAGCTTTCTTTTGTCTACCTTATCTAAACATGTCATAACTTTGTACACCTTGATCAAATCTCCTTTGCTCCAAGGAGATCAACCCAGCTTCTCCAACCTTACCTTGCAGCTAAAATCTCTCACCCCGAGAACCATTCTGGTAAATCTCCTCTGCACCCTCTCAAGGACCGTTAAATCCTTCCGAAAGTATGGTGACCAGAACTGGATGCAATACTCTAGTTGTGGCCTAACCAGAGCTTTAGCATAACCTCCCTGCTTTTGTACTCAATATCTCTATTTATGAAATCCATGATCACATATGCTTTGCTAATTGCTCTCACATTATGTCCTAACGCCTTCAAAGATCTATGCACTTGAACCCTAGGGTCCCTCTGTCACTACACACTTTTTCGAACTGTGCCATTAAGTCTATATTGCCTCTCCCTATCCCTTCTGCCAAGATACATCACTCCACACTTCTCCAAATTAAATTCCATCTGCCACTTGTCTGCTCATTCTGCTAGCCTATCTTCTGTTGTAGTCGATTGGTATCATCCTCACTGTTTTCCATGTCTCTTAGTTTGCTCTCACCTGCAAATTTTGAAATTTTACTCTGTATTCTAATATCCCAGTCATTTATGTGTATCAACAAAAGCAGTGGTCCCTGCACTAAACCTTGGGAACACCACTGTCTACCATCCTCCAGTTTGAAAAACCACCATTTACCACAGCTCAGTATTTTCTGTCCTGAAGCCAATTTTTTATACAAGCTGATACTGACCTTCCGATTCCATGAGCCTCAATTTTGTTAGGCAGCCTTTTATGTGGTACTTTTTTTTATTCTTTCATGGTATGTGAGTGTCGCTGGCAAGACCAGCATCTGTTACCCATCCCCAATTGCCCTTGAGAAGGTGGTAGTTGTTAGAGAAATCTCCAAGCCTGTTTGTGAAGACGACACTGAGACTAGGATGATTTGGTGTAGATTGTTTATTGCTTGTCACAGAGCTTACTTCTGCTCTCCAAACAACACTACCAGCCAGTGCTGGCTGGAGTACTGTGTACAGTTCTGGTCACCGCACTATAGGAAGGATGTGATTGCACTGGAGAGGGTGCAGAGGAGATTCACAGGATGTTTTCTGGGCTGGAGCATTTCAGCTATGAAGAGAGACTGGATAGGCTAGGGTTGTTTTCTCTAGAGCAGAGAAGGCTGAGGGGGGGGGACCTAATTGAGGTATACAAAATTATGAGGGGCATTGATAGGAGATAGGAAGAAACTTTTTCCCTTAGCGGAGGGATCAATAACCAGGGGGCATAGATTTAAGATAAGGGGCAGGAGGTTTAGAGGGGATTTGAGGAAAAATGTTTTCACCCAGAAGGTAGTTGGAATCTGGAACACACACCAGAAGCGGTGGTAGAGGCAGGAACCCTCACAACATTTAAGAAGTATTTAGATGAACATTTGAAATGCCATAGCATACAAGGCTACAGGCCAGGTGCTGGAAAATGGGATTAGAATAGGTACTTGATGGCTGGCACAGACACGATGGGCCAAAGGGCCTGTTTCTGTGCTGTATAACTCTGACTCTTCTTTGTATATACACACTTGAATACAATTAACTAATTAACACCCAACACCTGTTCACCCTATTATCTTGAACTACCGGGTATTTATCATCCATTAACAGAATCTCAGACCCTAACAAGGGTGAGCAGCCTGGTTGAACCGCTGCAGTCCATCTGATGTAGATATACCCACAGTGCTGTTAGAGAATTCCAGGTTTTTGACCCAATGACAGTGAAGGAACGGTGATAGCACTGTGTCAAGTCATGATGATGTGTATACTTTGTCAAATACTTTCTTGAAATCCATATAGACATCAATTGCATTCCCTTAATCAATCTTCTATTACTTCATCAAAAAAATTCAATTAATCAAGCACGATCTGCCTTTTACAAATCCGTGTTGGCTCTCCTTAATTAACGCAAATTTCTCCAAGTGCCTGTTGATTTCCACCCCCCCCCCCCCCCCCCACTGATTATTGTCTCTAAAATCTTATCCACCACAGATGTTAAACTGACTGGCCCAACGGAATGTCCTTACGCTCTTTCTTGAATAAGGGTGTCACATTTACCACTCTCCAATCTTCTGGCACCTCCCCCATCTCTAGGGAAGATTGGAAGATTATAGCAAGCCCTTCCACTATTTCCACTCCCCTTCCTTTAGCAATCTGGGAGTCTTAGGCATAGTGGTAGCATTCCTGCATTAAAATCAGAAGGTTAAAGATTTGAGCCCCATTCTAGACAGCACCGGTGAGTCGAGACTAAAATAAAAGCAAAATACTGCGGATGCTGGAAATCTGAAACAAAAACAAGAAATGCTGGAATCACTCAGCAGGTCTGGCAGCATCTGTGGAAAGAGAAGCAGAGTTAACGTTTCGGGTCAGTGACCCGAGTCGAGACTAAAATATGGTTTCTAAATTCTGAGTAAACGTTTTATTTATTCATTTGTGGGATGTGGACATCGCTAGCTAGGCCAGCATTTATTGCCCATCCCTAATTGCCTTTGACCTGAGTGGCTTGCTAAGCCATTTCAGGGGGCATTTTAAGAGTCAACCACATTGGTGTGGGTCTGAAGTCATATGTAGGCCAGACCAGGTAAAGAAGGCAGATTTCCTTCCCTATAGGACATTAGTGAACCAGATGGATTTTTACAATCGCAATGGTTTCATGGTCACCATCAGACTAGCTTTTCAATTCCAGATATATTAATTGAATTAAAATTTCATCATCTGCTGTGGTGGGATTCAAACCCATGCCCCCAAAGCATTAACTTGGGTTCTGGATTACTAGTCCAGTGATATCACCACTACGACACCACCTCCCCTCATATGCAGCAGGGTACTCATATCCAAGTAGTTCCCACTGGCTCAGTAGAGGTATTCCTGCCTGAAGCAGAAGGGTGAGTTTGGGCCCTACTCCAGACAGCACAGCAACCGGAGGACCAGCCTTGAATACTGGGTTGACATCCAGTTGAGCTACTTACATTCAATGGGTGTAAATGGCCCACCCTCATTGTAAAGAGTCGATGGGCTGTTCAGCCCACCTAGAATAAGGTACTCTGAAAACTATGAGAAAGGCAAGCAGAAACCAACTTAGCTACTCTTCCCTATTATGTGACCCAATACTCCTATTTAGAATCTCTCGACCGACAAACTCTGTATGGATGTCTATTTCGCATGTTGATCACATGAACTTACTGATAGAATCCTAAAATTGCCATTTACTAGTTTGAACCCATGTTCCTTTAACTTATTCTTACATTTTACTTTTATGTTTCATTTCAGATTTGTATTTTCCATTCCCTTAACAGTCTTATATACCTCTATAAGATCACCTCTCAGATGCTTCTTTCCATACTGAAAATTCTATGTTTCTCCAGTCTTTTCTCATAAATCAGACCTGTGCCATTAGAGATCAACCTTGTGGCTCTTCTCTGCATCACATCAAGTGCTTCAATGTCTCCCTTACATCTTGTTGACCAAGACTGGATGCACTAGTTAGATAACAGTTTTCTCTTAAATATATTCCTCTATTTTGGCTATGATGCATGTTTCTATGCATTAGTTGTACATGTTTCTTGTTAAATCTTATAGGTCTCGCTCAGCTTCTTGCTTAGCATTTCAACAGCATTCATGGAATATGTGAGGTGAGAGTGACTGCCCTTGACATCAAGGCAGCATTTGACCGAATATGGCATCAAGGAGCCCTAGCAAAACTGAGGTCAATGGGAATCAGGGGGAAAACCCTCCGCTGGCTGGAGTCATACCTAGCTCAAAGGAAGATGGTTGTGGTTGTTGGAGGTCAATCATCTGAGCCCCAGGACATCACTGCAGGAGTTCCTCAGGGTAGTGTCCTAGGCCCAACCATCTTCAGCTGCTTCATCAATGACCTTCCTTCAATCATAAGGTCAGAAGTGGGGATGTTCACTGATGACTGCACAATGTTCAGCACCATTCATGACTCTTCAGATACTGAAGCAGTCCATGTAGAAATGCAGCAAGACTTGGATAGTATCCAGGTTTGGGCTGATAAGTGGCAAGTAACATTCGCGCCACACAAGTGCCAGGCAATGACCATCTCCAACAAGAGAGAATCTAGCCATCTCTCCTTGACATTCAATGGCATTACCATCGCTGAATCCCCCACTATCAACATCCTAGGGGCTACCATTGACCAGAAACTAAACTTGAGTAGCCATATAAATACCATGGCTACATGAGCAGGTCAGAGGCTAGGAATCCTGCGGCGAGTAACTCACCTCCTGACTCCCTAAAGCCTGTCCACCAAGGCACAAATCAGGAGTGTGATGGAATACTCTCCACTTGCCTGGATGGGTGCAGCTCCAACAACACTCAAGAAGCTCGACACCATCCAGGACAAAGCAGCCCACTTGATTGGCACCCCATCTACAAACATTCACTCCCTCCACCACCGATGCACTGTGGCAGCAGTGTGTACCATCTACAAGATGCACTGCAGCAATGCACCAAGGCTCCTCAGACAGCACCTTCCAAACCTGCGATCTCTATCAACTAGAAGGACAAGGGCAGCAAATGCATGGAAACACCACCACCTGCAAGTTCCCCTCCAAGTCACACACCATCCTGACTTGGAACTATATCGCCATTCCTTCACTGTCGCTGGGTCAAAATCCTGGAACCCCCTTCCTAAAAGCACTGTGGGTGTACCTACCCCACATGGACTGCAGCTGTTCAAGAAGGCAGCTCACCACCACCTTCTCAAGGGTAATTAGGGATCAGCAATAAATGCTGGCCTAGCCAGCGATGCGCACATCCCATGAATGAATTTTTTTAAAATGCCATCTATTTTTCCTTCCTACGTTTGTTACGACCAGGTGAGGAAGGGGTCTCAGGCTCCCCTTCTCTAGTTCGACCACAACAGGGTTTATCCTTTGAACACAGTGACTTAACTTACCAACTCAGTGAGCACTTGATCCTGTTACTCTTATACTTGCAAATGAACCAATGAGACAAGTTTTCTTGAGTTTAAACAAGAAAGATGTAACTTTATTAACCTCATCACTCTAAACCGGTTAAAATTACTGAAACACGCAATGCATCCATGCTCACTTTCATGAGAGGCATACACACACAAATAGATACAGAAGTGAAAAGGCACAGTTGGGAGGTTGGAGTAGAGTCCTTAATAAAAATGGAATTTAAATACGGAAGTGTAGTCGCAGTGTCCTTAGTGAAATTGAAGTCTTGAAGTCCTCGCTGGGCCACATGCACAATTCATGCTTGCTTCTCTGGTTCAGGAGGCTGAAAAGAGTCTTTATCCATTCTCCTTGTTGATGACTGTGAGGATCTGTAGATTTGCAGTTTAGCTGCAGCCAAGGCTTTCCTGGGACTTTGCTAGAGAGGGAGAGAGGACAGATCTTCCTTCTTGGAGTTCAGTTAGGCACAATTCACAACTCTCAGAGTTACATAGGTAGTCATGTCATGTGTCCACCTCTTTGTTTGAAACAGAAGTTTCTGGAATGATCTTTGAAATTCAAGGTTGTTCAGACATACTTGGTGGGGGCGGGGGAGGTTTGGCTCTTTCAAAGTCAATGGGTGTCAATGGCTTTTGACGATCAACATTGACAAAACCATTTTAGGTAACTGCATCAGAGAGCACCCCTATTGTTCTGGCTAGACTGGGTAATCATCTCTGTCTCCCAGCTGGCCTTTGGCTTCTCATATGCAAATTGTGTATGGCCACCTTAAGCTGCTTTGTTCTGCTTTTTAAAAGTTATTTGTAATAACGTCCAGTAAAAAAATCTCAGGCAAAATTCCATATGACAAAATTAATATTTTCCATTTAGCATATGGGTTTTCCGAAACGCATTGTGATGAAAGTGATTCTGTTTTTGTTAAAAAAATTTTTTTTTAGGATACAATATCTTTTTTAGGAATTCATAGTCAAACTGAAGAAATGCTTGACCAGTTTTTTTTTTCCAGGAGGGTCATCAAGAGGACAGTGAAAGACCTAGTTTGGCAACAGCGTTTACTGGTTGTCACATGACTCAAGTTAAAAATAGAACAGAAACCCTGGTAACTGGGGAAGATGTGTGCAGAGAAGTGTCAGTCGCATGCCCCTTGACAGGACAAAACCCCAGCCCAGCCTGTGCCATCTCATTAATAAAAAAAGCCTGCACAAGGAGAGAATTCCCAAGGAAGGAGAGAAGACCACAACCCAGCTCAGCTTTCAAGTACCTCTCTAAAAGACCCTGAGAAGTCGACTGTGTCAATTCATCTTGTCTCCCATCTTTGAAGAAAATTCTCAACACCACCCGAAAAGAACGGTTCTAGAAGATCCCAGTGATCCATCTACCTGTAATCAGAGGCTAGACTGTATGCCAGTATTCAAACACAACATATCTCATCTGCTGTTTTCTCCAAGAATGAGGAAATATTCAGCCAAGTGTTTTTTTTTGTCTGTAACAGAGCTCTGAACAAAATTCTCTTTTTTTGTGTTTGTGAGTGTGAGGGGCTAAGGTAAAAACGGAACTTTAAAATTTCAATCTGTGTTTATGCTTTACTTCATTTCTGGTTAAGACATAGTTTATAATAAACTGATCATTTTGCTGTTCATTAAAGAAACCTGGTTAGTGTAATTATTCTGGGGAAAAGAGAGTATATGTTCACCATATCATTTAGTGGGGAAATTTAAATATATATTGTGACCTGTGGAGAAATGGGACTAGAACGAACAGTGCACTCCTCCCGCCTTGGTTGTAACATATAACTCGGGGCTCTCTTGCTGGGATAAACCCAACACCGACAAAATACAATTATAAGTGGGGTAATAATAATTGAAAAAAACAAACAGGCTTCTTGTGTAATAGAGTCAAATCTACACCACAGGAATGTCTTTAACAGTTGCTGCGACTTTTCTTGGGAAGGAGGATGTATCCTTGAGTGATTTGAGACAGTTAACCAAGGTTAAACTAAAGGATTTGGCACAACTGTTGGTGTTAAGAGTTAAAAACAGGAGCTAAGAAAGCAGAATAATTGAAGTAATAGCACACCATTTGGAATTGGAAGAAGAAAGCAAACCAGAGGGTAGTGCAGTTCAATTAGCTAAAATTCAGTTACAAATGAAAAAACACTTGAGCAGGAATAGGAAATAGAAAAAACTTAAGCTTGAACAGAAAAGGGAGGAAAAAGAATTGAAAAAAACATGAGCTTGAAAAAGAACTGACAATGAAGAAGCTTGAATTTGAAAAAGAGGAAAGGGGAAAAATAGAGCATTTCAAAGACAAAGAGAAGGAAGGGAATTCAAAGTCAAAAACCTGGAACAAGACAAAGGGGTGGTCCAGTGAAAGTTCTGGTGAGGAAAGATCTGGATCCAGCCCAGGACCCAGTGGAGAGTTGTTGTAATTTGTACAAGCCCTCCCTAAGTTTGAGAAAAGGGACATAGAGGCATTTTTCATTTCTTCTGAAAAGATAGCCAAACAGATGAAGTGCCCAAAGAAAGCTGGACACTGCTTATGCAAAGCAGGTTGATGGGCAGAGCTCATGAAGCCATATAGGAGAGAGATGAGGAGAAATGTCTTTACCCAGAGGATTGTGAATCTTTGGAATCCTCAACCCCAGAGGGCTGTGGAAGCTCATTCATTGAGCATGTTTAAAGCCAAGATTGTCAGATTTCTAAATACAAATGACATCTGGGGATATGAGGATAGCGTGGGGAAAAAAGCATTGAAGTGGATGATCGTCCATGATCGTAATGAATGGTGGGGCAGGCTCGATGGGCTGAATGGCCTACTCCTGCTCCTATGTTAACTTCAATCAAGGACATTACATCAAAGACACAAAAGACAGTACCTGTATTCCAATTATTGCCAACTCTACTTCAACATCTCCCTGCCCTCCAATTCTTTTTTCTCCTCTGTATCTAGTTTTGTGTGTGTGTTTCTGTGGTACGCATGCGAGTGTGGTTGCGTTGCATATTTTAGTAATTTTAACCAGGTAAGAGTGATAAGGCTAATAAACTTACATCTCTCTTGTTGAAACTCAAGAAAACCAGTCTGATTGGTTCATTTGCAATTACAATTAGAGTGCAGTGAGCAAGGACTCCCTGAGGTGGTAAGCTAAAAACCACTGTGTTTTAAAAAGATAAACTGTGTTATGTCCAAACCAGGAAAGGGGCAAGAGAGAAGTCTGAGATCCCTTCCCCACCCAGTCATAACAATGCCCAGGTTTTAGTGAATGGTACCTTTGTATCGGGTGCACCTAGATTGTGACCTAAAGTCTGGAACGGTAACTGTAGGAGTTGTCCATAGACAGAGTTGACCTACACCTGGGGAATGATTTGGCTGGAGCAAAAGTAGTAGCTTCTCCAGTAGTCACGGAAAACCAAGTGAAGTTAAAGAGTCAGAACAGTTGCAGGAAAAGGTTCCAGGAATCAATGGCTAAGCAAGTTCCATTGTCGGAGGTAAAATTGACATCAGACAGATAGCCGAACATCTGAAACTTTCTTTGGGGATTTGGATAATCCGAAGGAAATTTTAATGCGTCTTCTCTGATCACGGCTCAGCAAGCTGATCCAGAGTTAAATAAAATGGCATAATCAGCTCTAACAGAAGCTGAAGCAAAAGGAGTTCCAGGAGGCAATTATATTAAAAATAGGATTCTGATGAGGAAGTGGAGACCTTCTCACAGACCTGCGGATAAAGAATGGATGGTAGTTCATCAGGTAGTGGTACTGTATTGCTGGGAACTATTAAGGATAGTGCATGAACCTCCTATAGCAGGACATGTGGGGATCCGGAGGACCAAATCACATATAAGTCGACATTTTTACTGGCCAGGTCTTTCCAGGGATGTGTTGCAGTTTTGTAAAATGTGCCATACGTGCCAGAGTGTGGGAAAACCGCAACCTGCCATAAAACTGGCATCTCTGATTCCAAACCAGTTTTTGAGGAACCATTTAGTAGGGTGTTGGTAGACTGCGTAGGACCTTTACCGACAACAATACCAACATATACTCACTATCATGGATATGGCTACTCGGTTCCCAGAGGCCATTCCCTTGAGAACAATTTCTGCTAAGGTACTGGTAAAGAAGTTAACCCAGTTCTTCACTAGATATGGATTACTGATTAAGATTCAGTCAGATCAAGATTCCAATTTTATGTCTAAGATTTTTCAGGAAGTTATGGGTAATTTGAGTATAACACAGTTAAGGTCTTCAGCAAAAACCGAATGAGTCTACAGGTTTTCATCCTTTTGAATTAGTTTATGGACATGAGATAGGAGGTCCTCTAAAACTAATTAAAGAACGCTTTTTGAAACAGAGGGATGAATCTTCTGTGCTAGATTATGTATCCGTGTTCTGGGAATGGCTCACGAGAGCTTGCAAAGTGGCTCAGGAACACAAAAAAGCTCCCCAACCAACTATGAAGAAATGGGCAGACAAGCATGCTAAGACCCGAGCATTTCAACCAGGGGATGAAGTGTTAGTATTACAGCCTTCACAGGGTGAACCGCTGAAAGCACAGTTCAGTAGTCCATATAAAGTGGTCAAGAGAATTGGTAAAGTAATTATTTGATTGACACCCCAGATCACCGGAAAAAGCAGCTGTGTCATATCAATTTGTGAAAACAATATTTTCACCGAGAGGAGGATAAGTAAGCACAGGTATATCAGGTAACAGGAACAGCGAAGGATGAAAGGGCTAGTGAGGACGAGGCAGAAGGAGGCTAGACAATTCTCAAATTGAACCTCCTACTATCCGCTTAGCTAATACTGAATTGTTAGGGAGATTGGACACTATGCTTTCCTATTTAGATGCAGACCAATGAGAAGACCTAACAAGGCTACTCACAGCATTTAAAAGAATCTGTAGGGATAAGCCAGGATGTACAACCTTAGCCACACATGATGTGGATGTAGCGGAATCCTTTCCTATAAAACAGCACCCTCATCACTTAAGTCCAGAGAAACAAGCTCAGGCAAAAGCAGAAATTGATTACATGTTGGAAAACCGCCTAATTGAACCCAGTCAAAGCAGCTGGAGTTCACAGTGGTATTAGTGCCTAAACCTGACAGTTCAACTAGACTTTGTATAGACTACTGAAAAGTTAATGCAGTAACAAAGGCAGACTCCTACCCAATTCCTCGCTTGGAAGACTGGATTGACAGAGTGGGCAGTGCCATGTTTCTTACAAAAATGAATTTGTTAAAGGGATACTGGCAAGTTCCTTTCACACCCTGAGCTAAGAAATATCAGCTTTTGTCACACTAGATGGTCTTTTCCAATGCCGAGTGATGCCACTCGGGCTAAAAGATGCCCCAGCAACCTTTCAGAGACTAATTAACCAAGTGGTAGCCAGTATTCCTAACTGTGTAATTTGCCTCGCTGATGTGCTGGTATATAGTGACACTTGGAAGGACCACTTGGAACAACTAGAAGCTGTTTAGAAAATTACAATCAGCTAAATTAGTAATAAACCTTGCCAAAAGTGAATCTGCGAAAGCGAGAGGGACCTACCTTGGGCATATAGTAGGGCAAGGACAAGTGTTGCCAAGAACCATGAAAGTACAAGCATTGGTGGAGTTCCCTACCCCTAAGACTAAGTGTGAAATCATGTGGTTTTTGGGGATGTGTGGTTTCTATCAGAAGTTTGTACCAAATTTCAGTACCATAGCTGCTCCACTGACATATTAACTACAGAAAAAGAAAACCAAGGTAGTGCGGTCAGGGGAGCGCCAAGCATCTTTTAAGAGGCTGAAAGCCATTTTGATGAATGTGTTGGCTGCCCCAAATTTCACTAAGCCCTTCAAGGTAGCAATTGATGCTCATGTCCTGGGGGTTGGTGCAGGGATAGAAAGGCCAGTGGGATACTTTTCCAAAAAGCTAAATCAACACCAAAAAAGATATTCAACAGTGGAAAAAGAAATCCTAGGTTTATTATTGGCTCTTAAGCATTCTGAAGTCTGTGTCTGCCACGACTGCAGTGAGACACTGGTATATACTGATCATAAACCCCCAGCCTTTGTTGAAAAATGTAAATACCAGATTGCCAGATTATTCCGATTGAGTTTACTATTACAACCTTATCACTTAATGATTATTCACATTGTGGGCAAAAATAATGTTATTGCAGATGCTTTTTCGAGAACCTAACTTTGTTTTGAGTATTCTGAAGGAAAAGAGGGTACAGAGCAGAATTGTATTAACTACAAGAGAGTGAATGTGTGAGAAAATGTGTTTTAAAATTTTTCATCTATTTTTCCACACTTTGTAATGGTGGTGTTATGAAAGTGATTGTTTTCATTAAATTTTTTTTGGGAGGAATTCATAGTCAAACTGAAGAAATGCTTGACCAGTTTTTCAAGAGGGTCAAGAGGACACTGAAAGAACTAGTTTGGCAACATTTACTGGTTGTCACATGACTCAAATTAAAAATAGAACAGAAACCCTGGTAACTGGGGAAGATGTGTGCAGAGAAGTGTCAGTTTTGTGCCCCTTGACAGGACAGAACCCCAGCTCAGCCCAGCCTGTTCCATCTCTTTAAAAAAGCCTGCAGAAGGATAGAATTCCCAAGGAAGGAGAGAAGACCGTAACCCAGCTCAGCTTTCAAGTACCTCTCTAAAAGACCCTGACAAGTCCACTGTCAACTCATCTTGTCTTTTATCTTTGAAGAAAAGCCTGCTAAATTAATTCTCAACACCGCCTGAAACGAACAGTTCCAAAAGATCCCAGTGTACTCGGAGACTAGACTGTATGCCAGTTTTCCAACACACCATATCACATCTGCTGTTTTCTTCAAGAATGAGTAAGTATTCAGCCTAAGTGTTTTTTTGATCTGTAACAGAGCGCTGAACAAAAATCCCTTTTTTTTTGGGTTAACTGGTGTATGTGTGTGTGTGAGTGAGTGTGAGGGACTAAGGTAAAATGGGAACTTTAAAATTTCAAACGGTTTATGCTTTACTTCATTACTGGTTAAGACTTGCTTTATAATAAACTGATAATTTTGTTGTCCATTAAAGAAACCTGGTTAGTGTGTTTTATTCTGGGAAAAAGAGAGTATATGATTGACCGTATTGGTAAGTGGGAACAAATAAATATGTTGTGACCTGTGGAGGAGTGGGACTAGAATGAACAGTGCATTCCTCCCGCCTTGGTCGTAACAAGGTACAGTACTCTACATTTGTCTTTATTAAGTTCATCTGACATTGTTCTGTCCACCTACTTATTTTGTCTATTCATTCTGTAGTTAATGAGCTACCTCTGATTCCACTGCCTCTCCTGGTTCAGTTATCATCTGAAAATTTGACCACTTCACATAGAGTTTGATTCCAGGTTATTTTTCTAAATTAGAAACTGTAATGTTCCCAACAGGGGCTCTGGGGAACACCACACAATACTTCCTTGTAGAGGTAGTCTCACTCCACTTCTCTTCTCTTTAGAGTCATTTTGAGCCACGTTACCCAATTCACACTTCAAATTTAGCTTCAGTGAATAGCATTTTCAGTTCCATTGTCAATAAAAATTTTCTAAGCATCCTGCTGATTCCCTGCCATCTTTTTTGCGCTATTGGCATTGAACAATTTCACCCCTTTTCAACCAAAATGCAACACAACTTTCAGCTTGGCTCAGTTAGTAGTGTTCTCAACTCTTGTTGGAGGGTCTTGTCAGAGGGTTGTGGATTCAAGCCCCATTCCAGGATTTGAACACATAATCTAGGCTGCCATTTAAGTGCCGTAGTGAGTGAATGTTGCACTGCCTTAAGTGCTGCCTTCTGGGTGAATGTTAATCTAGCTGCCTGTGAACATAAAAGATCCTAAAGCACTAAAAGGCATTATCTTAGCGAAACTTCAATTAAAAGCAGACATGTTGATAATTCATCTCATTTGCTGTAGGGAAATTGGCTACTCTGCTTGCACAACAGTGATCACACTTCAAAAAGTTATACAGCTATTGGGTATGCTGTGTCAGAAGACAGCAGGATGCAGCCTTATGCTGAAACTCTCTCTCACGGGAGATTCTAATCTCAGCCTGACCATCAAAGAAAGAACGTGTTGAGACAAACCGCTTCTTCACAGGGAGGTAAAGCTGGCAAATCAGCTTCATACAAAGTGTTCCACTGGCAGAGACTTTAAAACAACCTTGTATCATTTACTCTCTCAGGTCACAAATAGTGTGCAGTGTGGGAAGACCTAGAAAGGAATGTAATTTTTACAAAGCAGAATGGGGATTACTTAATATATGTACTAGACACAGCATAACTTTATTTACATAATAGTTAAACTATGCTAACACTTATAACTGATAGGAATGCTTCCCTAGACACCATCTAGAAGTTTCAACAGATAGTGAATAACTTTTTAATATTAATGTACAAGTGCACTTTTTGGACAAGTAGAAAACAAATTTTGTTTAAATAATTTGATGAATAATGATGCAGCAATTTAACTGAAACATTCAAGGCTAGTCTTGGCTTGTTCCATTTCATGCAAGAAGTTATAGAACTGTGGCAACGTCAACTCTAAACAAATAAAAATAATATATTTGTGAATATCATGTAGTAATTTAATAAAAAGCATTGAGAATTCAATGAACATGTATATACTAACCCATGTAAATATTTTCACTTTTGTTCCCCTTCTTTATAACTAATTTTAACTGAAATAAAAAACATTTGTTAGAAACAAGTTACACAATGAAGCAAATGAAAAAGCTGAGCAATTCTAGTTCAATTCACAGTTGAGTAAGTTTATATGATGAATAATAGAGTAAGCTGAGTAATGGGCGTTTTAAGATTGTGAACCACAAGATGAAGAAAATCACCTAGTTTGCAGCACTGATAGGAAGCCAAAATTTATTAATAGTCATAAAATGACAAATTGTTCACTGGTGTCTGCAAGCTAAGCAGCAATTGTTGTGTTTTGATTTGTCTTCAGATAATGTTTTAAGAATATTTTCTAACTTCCCTTCTTCCGAGTCTCTCCATGCTACGCAGAATACCCAACCAGCAATGGATAGCAAGAGATTTGCTTCCAACTCTCTGTCAATCCTCAAGTGACTTACAGGAGATTCTGGAGAGCAATCCTGAGTAATATCCTCCAATTTTCCCTTATTACATGGAGGAGCACCTTACCAGTGCTGTTCCTAATGTCTAGGTTGAGGCTGAAGTCTCACCATGCTGGGAATTATACGCTACCATGCATTGCTACTATGCGTTAGAGCTCCCCATTTTATCCTTTGGTATAGTGTTTGTGTTTTTGGTGGCAGTTTATATTCTACCCTAATAGGGCTCCTTGTACCATGCATGCAAATGTAATTTTCACTGAATGATCTGCTGTTGATTGTTGGATTTACAAAGGTTTCTTTGTACATATTAAAACTAGCAAAACTAATTACTTATATGATAGATGTTCTCATCTATAACAATTCAAAGTGAAATAATGGGGATATCCCTCCATCCTTGCAAAAAAACGCCCAACCCAGAAATAGGAGGGGGCCAAGGCTAGATCCTTGGGGGACACCAGAGGTTAACTGTGTGGGAGCAGGAAGAGAAACCACTGCAGGTGATTCTTTGGCTACGATTGTACTGATGAGAATGGAACCAGGCGAATGCAGTCCCACCCAGCTGGACAACAATAAAGAAACTGATGGTGAAACAACATTCTTTAGCTATGTTATATAAACCCAACACTGGCAGTATGAACATCAAGGTTATTATATTCATTTTATTTAGAAATTGCAAGGTAAATTATGACTCAGTCAACTTTAAAAAGTAAAACAAAAGACAGACTGCCTAGACTTGCTTAACATAAATGTTCTTCCACCTGGTGTTCATTCTCAGTTTCAATAGAAGTGATAAAGGATGAGAAGTATTCAGAACTTGGTATTTAAAAACAAGACTGAAAGGGGTGGAGGTACTTGTGTTTAATGTAAAGGATAAATTATGTTGATACAAGATTATTCATTCATGTACACCTGACAAAAGGATTACCTGTAAAAATATGCTGCCAACCTTTTGTAGCTCACTGCTCCCTGCAATTACTGCAAACAACAAAGAGTGTGTAGATGAAGCAACACTTTTCTTGTTTTTTCTTTGATTTTTATGTTTCTGCCTTAGGGAAGACTCACAATGAAACTTTGAATCGTTCTGTATTACGTGGCAGTAATGATTTAAAAAAAATGAATTATTCAGACTCCATACTTTTCAATGAACACAAACACAGCAGTATAAATGGAGCCTTAGAATGATTTCAGAATCCCCATCCTAATCACCTTCCTTTTCTTAGCAAGTACATGCATCAAGGTGCAATCACAGCAGAATGCCACCATATTTACAGTAAAATCAAAGCCACCCCACACTTTTCTGCCCCAGAACACTGGGGAGATCCATTTCTTCAATGAGGCAGAGTGAATAGAGGATCAGAGAATCAGAGTAAGTTGTCTAATCCAGAATTTATCAAACACAAGAGACATACATTTTCATATTAACAGCGTAACATACCTTATTGTATGCATCAAAAGTGATATAATTATTGGGGAGCAAAATTAATGACATTAGTATGAAGGGCCATAAATTTTATCATGGGGTCAACAGAAAAACTGACCGTCATTGGCAGAAATATAGAAACTGACTTGTGACTGCAGAGAATGTTGCTGAGAGACAACATGTAGATGGACCCTTTGTTTACGCAGGTGGAGTAGAAATATTCAACTTAATATCAAAATTATTTGAACTGCTGAGTACAATTGCTCAAGGCTTTGTATAAAACCTAAATATCCTCAACAGTGAAACACTTCAATTGCAGCTGGTACTAAACAATAAATGGCACATGCCAATGTTGGAACAATGGTTAATATTGCTGCAGTCTTTCTGGTGTGCATGCCAAGCAGGAAAGATAAGGCAGTCAGTATATACATGATGGTTAATTTTGGGGACATTGGCTTATTGCATTGCAAATTTACAGCCTTTTGTGCAGAAGAGAAGTTTATTGAGGTGTGATGGAACAATAACCATTTGGCATCACATGAAGACAAGTGCAAGGGAGAGTTAATGTGGTGTAATGTTATTTCGTACCGCAATGAGGGATTATTGTTTAGTAACAGATGCAACTGAAGCATTTCACTGTGGAGGATATTTAGGTTTTATACAAAACCTTGGGAAACTGCATTCAGCAGTCTGAATAATTTTGACATTAAGTTGAATATTTCTACTCTACCTGTGTAAATTAAGGGTCCATCTACATGCTGTCCCTCAGCAACATCCTCTGCAGTCACAGGGTCCATTTTCATATTTCTGCCAATGACAGCCAGATTTACTCCTGACACCATGATAAAATCTATGCCAACAAACTGCCTATCTGATATCAAGTCACAGATGGGTCAAAATTTCCTTCAGTTAAACATTGAGAAAATTGATGCCATTATTTTGGACCCCTACCATAAATCTGCTCTCACATCCTACATCCCCTTCCTGTCCACTCACTCAGACAGAATCTGTATCAGGAAAGTCAATTGTCCTACTTAACCTAAACCTGAGATTCAAATCTCATCACTAAGACTGCTTAATTCCACTTCTGCACCAGTGCTACAGTTATTTTTTTTTTAATTTTCAAAATATACTTTATTCATAAAAATCTGTAAAAATTACATTGCCAAACAGTTTCCAAACTGCACCAAAAAATACAAACATTGCAAGGGAGATCAGTTTCCTTCAATACTGTCATGAGTTTCTTCCCAACCCTTCCGTTTCACAATTGTCATGTCAATTACAGTTTTACATTTACAGCAATTGAGAATATTAACGATACAGTTCGAGGGGTTTCCCATTGATCCAGCCCCTCAGTCCAGCTTGGTGGGGGAACCTTACACTGTGGTCTTTCCCCATTGAGCCTTTGCTGCGGCTGCCCCAAGCTTTAGTGCGTCCCTCAGCACGTAGTCCTGGACCTTGGAATGTGCCAGTCTGCAACATTCGGTGGTGGACAACTCTTTGCGCTGGAAGACCAGCAAGTTTCGGGCAGACCAAAGGGCGTCTTTCACCGAATTGATAGTCCTCCAGCAGCAGTTGATGTTTGTCTCGGTGTGCGTCCCTGGGAACAGCCCGTAGAGCACAGACTCCTGTGTTACAGAGCTGCTTGGGAGCTACAGTTATAGTCTAAATGCAGCCTAAGTCCAGAGTCAGGTCTCAATTTGACAGCACAGTACGATTCCCTGAAGGTAGAAAGTGTCACTCCACTTTACCCTGGAGTCAGGTTGGGTCCCGATTTCTGATTTACACAGCACGTATGAAGTGATATACCTGTAGTTTAAATGCATCCTAAGTGCACTAGCTAAGTGCACCTCTTCAATAATAATGTTATGGGGTTTCATGTACTAGCAAATGTGTTTGTATAAGATTCCCTTGTGTATTTCAATGCAAATGAAGATGACTGGGTTAAACTGACTGCATTAAAATACCATGCAAATAAAGTTTACATGAATATGTCAATTGGTGGGCTAGCAGTGGAAATTATATCCCAATGAGTCTCAGTTAACAGTGCAGTACGTCATCATAGTCACTTAGTTTAGTGAAGTGTATTTTTAAAGGTCAGTATTACATCAAAAGATCCACCATCTACAAAATGAATTTGAACATTACCTCCAAATTTCCACTCCATATCTACTAACTGATTGACGGTCACTGTTTGTCCTACTGCCAGCCTTGACAGCACTGCAGAATGCAATTTCCACTGAAAATACAACACATGATTAAACAATGCTCATCAATACTATTGTTCATCATATCACTTTGTCCTTATTGTAAAGTATCCTGGGACATCTTCCTGCACATGAAATGCAAGTGTTAGTGGTAACATTTGAGTTAAATAAAATTGCTTTTTTTTGGATCACTGGTTAAATTAGTATTTTTACTTTACACTTCAAAGTTAGTTTAATGCCTTTAAAATTTTAGCTGATAAATGAAGAAATAATGCAGACCTGAAGTGTAATGTTGAGTTAAAACTAACTTTTTGTTGACAGTTGACTTGCTCAAGACCACACATATACTCTAAAATACTGCAACATGGAGTAAACATAAGAAACGAACAGAAGTAGGACCAAGAGCAGGACATACGACCCCTCAAGTCTGCTCTGCCATTCAACAAGATCATGGCTGAACTTCAACATTAATTCTACTCTCCTGCCCTGTCCTCATATCCCTCAATTCCCTAAGTGCCCAAAAATCTATCAATCTCAGACTTGAATATATTGTGATGGAACATAGGTCTATACCTACAATTCTGCAAAAGGTGAGCTCCTGATTTTCTAGGTAGTTACAAGATAATTCTTACGTCTTTAATCCAGCCCTTTCACTTGCTTAATGGATGCTGGGGTATTTTGCTTTGTAAAAGCATTCCTTTGTTTTCTCTCACTGGGGAAAAAGGGGCACAGGGCTGGAAATATTGCAGACCAAAGTGTGAATGTGAGGCTACATGAAGCCATGGGACACAAGAAAAGGGGATGAAGTCCAAAATGGCCTCTAACATTTATTGAGCACACCATTTTAAACTACAATTGTAGAATTTGTCGTCGTATTGTCTTTTAGCAGCTTGGATTGGTACAGTGTCACAGATAGATTTACAAGATTCCAAACAGCAGCCTTGTGTGCATCTCCTTCTGTGGACAGCACATACTAAGAAAATGTAGAGTAATTGTACTCCTTTACAGTGCGTCCACTTCATAGTATTAAGCATAATATTTTGTTCACAGTCGTTTCTCTAGATTTCTTCTATACATCTTCCTTACTAAGTATTTGGTAGGCTTTTGCAAATACTTAGTGAGCTCAGGTGGGCAGGCGTGTGACTAAAATGTCAAGAGTAACCAGGTAAATTCTCCAGGTTTGTTGTGCTTGTATCCCTGGTCAGGAGACATTATTCCAACTTGGAAATGTAATTACATGCAAAAATAAAAGCAGAAAATAGCATCAACTTAATTATTTCCCCAGACACCTTTGCAAAGAGACCTTTTCTCTTATTTGGTCTGCCAGGATTTCCAGGCATCTTTTCTCACATTATGATGTGTGCATTCTGTGCCTTGTTTTAACTGTCTATCCATTGACGATTCACGTTGCTACCTGATATTCTGACAGAAAGGGATATTACACGGCCACAAATAGAGTTAAAAGGCTCGACAGGAGATGTATCCTTTTTGTGTGCACGATAGAGGCTGTAATAGCTCCAGCTCCTGATAACATCTCTGTGCTTTTAAGTACTACAAAAGGGAGTTGTAGCCAAACTAAATCCCAGCACCAAAATTTCACAGTCAGAAAGTCTGTGAAATAGATACAGACACATGCAGTTAGTGTGATATGATAATAAAAATGTAATGTCAGCCAAGTGCTTTGAATACCCAATATTTCTCCAAACCATGTAGGCGGTACCCAGTAATATTGACCCTGGCATTAGGTCATGTACCATAGCAATGAACTACAATCACGTTGACACGTCACATCAGTTTCAATTATCAAAGACAACCTGTATTTCCTGTTTTGAATATTGTGAAAGATTTCCATTTCTTGCAGTACATTTTAATCCATTATATTTGTATCTTCTTTAGCTAGAATTGAAATGCAGCAGATTAAGAAACTGATAGATGGAAATATCCTGAAAGAAATGCAAGGCCTACTCCAATTCCTATGTCCCTACATGGTGCCAATGCCAAGTGTTATGCTCAGAAGGAGCAGTCATGAAATAAACAATGAACTGGAGGAATTATGAATTAAAAGTCAACTGTTGAACTGAACCACAAGAAAATGGGCACATTTATACCACAGACAACATGGAGTAGAGGTCAAGTGACCCTTCTTGCACTGTCAATAAACAAGCCTGTCTGCAAAGATGAAACGCATTAACTGCATCTGAATTAGCTTTGGGGAAAACACACTGAAATGGAAAGAAGCCCATTTCATGTTAATGACTCCTACCTGCAGCAATGAGACTAAGGTTTTGTAGACAGATTAACTCCACAGCCCAAACCAAGATGAATAGGTGTGAGGTAGCGCCATTGTAACAGAATGGTCCCCAACCAGACGCCAACAGATAGCAATGATTCCCATATCCTGGACGACTGTATCGCCATACCAGGGGCCACGGCCCTTTGTCACCTGACAGAGACTCAAATATGTTGAGTTTTTACCTTAAAAGGTAGTTCGCTGGAGAGAGAGGTGAGATCAAAAGCAAAGACCACAGAAAGCCAGCTCCAGCCAGAGGCTGTGCGATACGGTCCAGCTAAGCAGAAGAACCCTGCTGAATAACAAATTGAACAACCACTGAAGCAGAGAAATTGCAAGGTGACTTTGAGACTCTCCACTTGTGAAAGTAAACCAGGATTCACACCACCACGTTTGGGCTAAGTTGTAACCACAGAAGACCGCAATACTTCAGCAACTCCAAGACAAGGAACATCAGGTCTGCAACACTATTATAAAATTTCCTACTGAAAGAAAAGGTTTATTTAAGCAATGGACTCTTGCACAGTAATTTGGATTTTAATTGCATCCTATCCTTTTCTCTCTATTTAGCTATTCTTGTGAGTGTACATGTGTACAAATCCATTTGTGGGTGAATTTGCGACCATTTTGGGAATTGTTTCAAAATAGTTTGTTTTTAAACCTATGAGAAAACCTGTTATTTGTCTGTTTATTTGACCCTGGAGCAGTTCCTACAGATTGGAGGGTGGCAAATGTAACCCCACTATTTAAAAAAGGAGGGAGAGAAATAAGAGGGAATTACAGGCCAGTTGTCCTTACATCAGTAGTGGGGAAAATGCTAGAGTCTATTATAAAGGGTGTGATAGCAGAACACCTGGAAAGCATAAACGGGACTGAACAAAGTCAGCATGGGTATACGAAAGGGAAATCATGCTTAACAAATCTATTGGAGTTTTTTGATGATGTAACCAGTAGATTAGATAAGGGAGAACCAGTGGATGCAGTGTATTTGGATTTTCAGAAGGCTTTTGATAAGGTCCCACATAAGAGGTTAGTGTGCAAAATTAAAGCACATGGGATTGGGGGTAATATACTGCATGTATTGAGAATTGGTTGACAGACGGGAAACAGAGAGTAAGAATAAATGGGTCTTTTTCCGTGTAGCAGGCAGTGATTATTGGGGTACCGCAGGGATCAGTGCTTGGGCCCCAGCTATTCACAATATATATTAACGACTTGGGTGAAGGAACTAAATGTAACATTTCCAAGTTTGCAGACGACTCAAAGCTGGGGGGGCTTGTGAGCTGTGAGGTGGATGCAAAGAGGCTCCAATGTGATTTGGACAAGTTGGGCGAGTGGGCAAATGTATGGCAGATGCAGTATAACGTGGATAAATGTGAGGTTATCCACTTTGGTTGTAAAAACAGAAAGGCAGATTATCTGAATGGTGATAGATTGGGAAAGGGGGAGGTGCAACGAGACCTGGGTGTCCTTGTACACCAGTCGCTGAAAGCAAGCATTCAGGTGCAGCAAGCAGTTAGGAAGGCGAATGGTATGTTGACCTTCATTGCAAGAGGATTTGAGTACAGGAGCAAGGATATCTTACTGCAGTTATACAGAGCCTTGGTGAGACCTCATCAGGAGTATGGTGTGCAGTTTTGGTCTCCTTATCTGAGGAAGGATGTTCTTGCCATGGAGGGAGTGCAAAGAAGATTTACTAGGCTGATTCCTGGGATGGCAGGATTGACTTTTGAGAAGAGGTTGGGTCAACTAGGCCTATATTCACTAGAGTTTAGAAGAATGAGAAGGGATCTCATAGAAACCTAGAAAATTCTAACAGGACCAGACAGGCTAGATGCAGGGAGGATGCTCCCGATGGCTGGGGAGTCCAGAACCAGGGGTCACAGTCTCAGGTTACGGGGTATGCCATTTAGAACTGAGATGAGAAATTTCTTCACTCAGAGGGTGGTGAACCTGTGGGATTCTCTACTGCAGAACGCAGTGGAGGCCAAGTCATTAAATATATTCAAGAAGGAGATAGATATATTTCTTAAATGCCAAAGGGAGAAAGCGGGAACAGGGTACTGAATTAGATGATCAGCCACGATCTTTTTTTGAATGGCAGAGCAGGCCCAAAGGACCTACTCCTACTTTCTATGTTTTCTATGTAAAAATACACAGGAACTAATCCACCATTTTTAACAAAACACTATCTACGGTCAGTTGGGAGGTGAAAAGTGGAAGCCACTCACACCTTACCACCTGTCTGTAATACAGGACAAATTCCCAAACTTGATGATTAAAACTGTACTGTTTACTGTATTTCCTTTACATTTATGTGTAGCACTGCTATTAAGTCTGAACTTTTCCCTTGTCTAAATGCGATACAATACAGAATAAATCCACAAGTGAATACTTTTGGAGTTGCATGCTTTGAGGACTAATATTTTCATTTTAGGTTAAAATCTTGAGGCAGTCGTCGTCAAATTTTAAAAATACGTGGTGCAACTTACAAAGCAACTTACCTGATCCGCAAAGCATTCGGCCTTCTCCTCAGTTAGTCCTTTATAATTAAGAAAAAATACATTTTTAATATTTAAGGGGAAAAATTTTCATGGAAGAGTTTAGTGACAGTTAAATGCAACATACCCAGAGTAATGAAATCAGTCTTGACATGGTTAGCTGTCAAACTCCTTTTCAAAGCACCTGTAGGAAAGATGAAGGTATTTTAATTCTAATTATAAGAGCATATCCCTGCTAGGATTTTGAAACAGAGTTTTCTATAATTATAGAATTTCCTCTTGCGATAAGTTATTCAAAATGTTTTACATGTTGTTCCCCCTGTGCTTATATAGCTAATTGGCTAAGGCAAGTTTTTTTGTCTCTGCGCCACATAAATGCATTCCATGGAACCTCAGGGACAACACAAAATTTAAATCCCCTCCATTTAATTGTCATATATCTCAAGTTTAGGTATTGATGTTGTAATTAGATTTATCCACCAATGAGTTAAAAGTGCTAAGAACAAGCCTTTCTACCACTCCAGCTCATAAAATTCAAACAAGGCAGAGCAGCAAATAAGGAATGTAAGCATAAATGAGACTGAGGTCCTGTGCTTCAAGCACTAGAATGCCATGGCTCAGAGGCCACAGTTTGGACAACTATTGAATTGCAGGATTCAAAAAAAGCAAAGAGCTACAGGATTCTCATCTAGCTAAAGGACTTATGGAGAGAAAACTAGTAGTAGAATATCATATCATTTGTAAACTTGAGTGAAGCTGCCTTGAGGGCAAAAAATTATTTGTTTAACATAATTTTCTTCCCTCTCCTTTCTGGTGTCTTTCCTTATTCAAAGGTGTCAAAAATATAACACTGATCAGGCACTCTGCTCTGATTGTTTATGCTTTAGATCATTTTTTTCCCAATCATAAGAAAAATCCAAAGAGTGATGACAGGGAGTTGTTACAATTGGATCAAAAATTTGATATTTTGTATGTTTTCTTGCAGACTAGAAAACATGCGATGAGATATAACAGCACTGATGTTGAGTGTCGATGTACTCACATCACCCACTCCGTGTGGAAATTGCATTTCTGCTATGTTGTAAGTGAATTCTGAGATACAAGCTAAATACATCACGTGATGGTTCTTGCAATTTAGAAAATGCCATCTGTGTAAAGCCTGGGTTCAATAATCAAGTTGTTGGGATGGATACATATTGCAGAATGCTGTTTGGTTACCTTAAGTCAATGAGAAATTATACAGAACTCAAATGATTATATTATTACATTAGACCCCAAGATCGGGTAGATTGTGCATGTTTGTGAAAGTCGCAAGCTTGGTGGGCTAACTGGCCTTTTCCCAGTCCAAGACTTTTTTTTATATGTTCTTAACATGCATCAAGACAGCATAGAATCTGTAAGTAGGAGGTAACCTAAAAATATTGACAATTACAGCTGTTTCCCAGAAGTTGACTTTTATAAAAGAGCCAAATGTTACATGAAATGATAATCTATTTACAGGATAGTCAGTACATCATCGACAATAAAGTGTGAACTATTCTCTTCAACACAGAATTTTAAAATATTCTTTTTAAATTTACTTACAAGGCTCCCTTTTCATTGCAAGCAAGAATAATTTTTAACAGTTGTATAACTTACCAGAACTTCAGAACAGTGACTGGCTTTTTTTTAATTCATTCTTGGGATGTAGGCATCACTAGCAAGGCTAGCATTTATTGCCTATCCTTTGTTGCTCTCAAGAAGATGGTGATGATGAGCCTTCTTCTTGAACTGCTAATATCCATGTGGTGAATGTATTCCCACAGTGCTGTTAGGTAGTGAGTTCCAGGATATATTTAAAAACATTCTACCAGTGTTTCAGGTTTTGGGATTTGTGGCTATTTGTCCATGGAAGGGTTTGGTATGATTTATATTAAAATGCTTCATTTCTGTTTAATCTAGCTCACAATACATTAAAATCCCACAATATTCAAAGGATGGGCATAGGGAGAATTGATATTAAAAAAGGACCAGATGATGGGATATTGTTACTTGCATTGCGGTTGGAACTGAGATACGAAAGTTCCAATTTTAACTGCATCCAGCTGTCCGAAATTGGAGTTGGTGGTTGGGGCGGGGGGCAATTAAAATAACGGGTGCCAATTACCCCCCCCCCGCACTGATCCCGCTTCCTTCCCAGTGCGTCCCCATATCATCCAGCTCGTGAGCAGGCGAGCAGGACACCCACTAGAAAGAAGCAGGGTCCTGTTTTAAATATGCAGATCGAGTAAAATTATGTAATCAGGACCCAATCTGCAATATAAATCGGAGGCTTGAGCAGGGCGGAAGGCTTCAGGGTCGGTATTCCCATCAGGCAAAACCTGATCGTGAGCCGGAAGAGAGTCAGAAGGTAAGTTTAAAATTTATTTTTCAGGTTTCCCTGTAGTCCAGGAGGGGCAGGTCTCCTAGTTCTCCCCCATACCCAAATCCGACCATCCTCTACTTGTTTGTGCTCTGCTAGCCCAATCTGGCTAGCTGTTGGGGAGGAGACTACAGCATTTTATTTAAATGAGGCCCTGCCGATAAGACTGGCAAGGTATCCACATCCCCGGTCTTGTTGGGTTTTCAATACCCTACCGCGTTCCCTTTCTGTCTCCCCATTAATATCAACACCTAAGTGCCAATTGACTTATTATATAGAGATGGTCTTATTAATTTGAAAAATAGCAGAAGATAGTTTCTCGGTGGCTCCAACTTAGAGTCATAGAGTTACACAGCACAGAAACAGGCCCTTCGGCCCATCGTGAACTTGAAGAATGGTGAGGACAGGGTAGCACTGGTTTTATTGTCAGCCCTGCTGGCCAATGCCTAGACAGACAGAGGGTATCAGAGATTGAACTGCTGGCTTCCTGTCCAGCTAGGGACAAAAGAACAGAAAAATATAGTCTGGGATCAGTTTGTTGTAATGTATGGTAAGGGAGGACAGAGACCCTGTTTAACGCAGTGCTGGTTAGAGTAGAGAAAAGGCTGACCATAAAGAATGAATGCTTTGCCCAGTAATGGGGATAGTTTAGCATGTTTTGCTGTTTTCTGTATTAAAAAGGATGTTTACTGAAATTAAGTCCATGTGACATGGGACTTACTGTTACAGTTATTCTGTATATTCACATCCTGACTGTAAAATAAAGCAACCTGATGATTTGCAGTTGGCCACATCTCACCAAATTGTTAATCACCTTTCAAAAAATTAGAGCAGCACATGTGAGATTAGGGTATCTAGTTCATATAATTCAGGTTTTCATTGTTATGGCCTCAGGCTATTGTATGCCATGCTATTGTACGATTAGATAGTAGGGAGTAAAGGTAAACGCTTGATCATGAAGAACACAGATAGGTTTGTGGGTGAGAACCCAGACAATATCTAGAGTAGAAACAAAATTTGTAACACACTGTCATATTTTATACTGGTGACACACAAATCTCCCCTGGCACAGGAAGGTAATAGAAAGCCCACAACTAACAGCCCAATATAATTCAAACCTTCTCTTACCATTAGGAACCAACAGGACACTTTTCACAATGTTTTTCAATGGGCCTGGGCTCATTCCATTCTGTGAGGCAAACTCACCGACTTGGCTTAATAATCGTTCTGACTGTAAGTGAGGAAAAATGTAAGATACATTTTGTTCAACAATGCATCTTAGAATTAGCAGATTTAAAAAGTTCTAATCATGGTAAACAACCGTATCAGTTTTCAGAAGGTGATGCAATGACAAGTCAGAAAACACAGTGATCTTGTAACTAGTCTCCTCTAGCACTGTAAACTCAAAATATGTTGGTTTAGAGAAGCTGAAAACAGAGGTCTGCACTTAGCAGCAGTGTGAAATAAAATTAGAAAGATAATCCTGGGATGTTCTTTCATACCCCTTAGTGCCTGATTTTTAGCAACATTAACAAAGGGCTTGGAGTGGGCTCCCCTGGATATCCTCTTGGCTGAGAATAGTATGTAATGCAGGGATATATACTGGATACCTTGAAGCTGCCTTAACTTAATAACAAAACAGCATTGTGAATGGGACTTGGATTGTAAAGGACTGTGTTGCACGCTCATGCCTGCGGTCCACCACAAAGCAAGGTTATGTTGCCAATTTCAGCCATTCTGCAATGGAGAACCACTAACTGGGCTTCTTGGCAGAAGGCTGGGGAGTAACAAATAGGCTGTGCTTGCACACATTCCAGCTGCTGTCTCATAAGCAACACAAGCAAAGGCCTGGGAACCAACTGCCTATCTATTAATTTGATTGCCCTTGATGCGTGGCCTTGGGGCCCCAAAAAAGGTGTAGGAGAAAATCTGAATGAATGGAGACATACATAGCCTCAGCAAGAATGAAAGAACTGCAGTGCAAAAGTTCACACTGCAGAAGATATGAGGCTAGAAATCACTTTTGTTCATATTAGCAAAAGAATATTTAACACTTTGTTTTATCTGGATTATTAAAATAACAAATAAAAGAGTGCCATTCGAACACAGTAATTGTGCATGCGCTAACATCACCTACAAATTTCTAAGTTACACTGTTTTACAGCACTTTATTTTCCTGGTAGCCAGCATGGTAAGTTGGGTTTTTGGTAGTGACCACTCCTGGAACTGAGACAGCGAGAAATTTCCAATATAAGAATATTACCTTTTAAGTACAATGTACACTTAATAGAACTGCTAAATTTCACAGCATTTCTTACCTCTGTGGGTTCTGTAATAAACCGAAAGATTATTTCTGTCAATGCTGAGAATTGCTGCAAATAAAATTCATGAAGTGTAAATTCTTGCCAATAAATCACAAATAAAATACATCTTAGTCACAGAAATTCTAAATGTACGATTGATCTAAATTTCTTTAAAAAATTACTTTCAAATCATAACTCAAAAACATAGTTGCCTCAATCCCAAGTGCCTTCACCATTACAAGGTAGCTTGTATCTTTCAAGAAATGCTGGAACCACTCAGCAGGTCTGGCAGCATCTGTGGAAAGAGAAGCAGAGTTAACGTTTTGGGTCAGGGACCCTTCTTCGGAACTAGCAAATATTAGAAATGTCAAAGGTTATAAGCAAGTGAGCCGGGGGGTGAGGCAAGAGATAACAAAGGAGCAGGTGTAGATTGGACAAGGCCACATAGCTGACCAAGAGGTCATGGAGCAAAGGCAAACAATATGTTAATGGTGTGTTGAAAGACAAAGCATTAGTACAGATAGGGTGTTAACGAACTGAAGATTGAACAGCAGCAAGTACAAACATGAAAAAAAAAGTGGGTAAGCAAACTGAACAAACTGCAATGAAATGAAATAAACAAAAGAAAAAAAATTGTAAAAAACGTAAAAAAGAAAAAGTAACTAAAAATAAAAGTAAAATGGGGGGCCCGTCATGCTCTGAAGTTATTGAACTCAATGTTCAGTCCGGCAGGCTGTAGTGTGCCTAATTGGAAAATGAGATGCTGTTCCTCGAGCTTGCGTTGATGTTCAGTGGAACACTGCAGCAAGCCCAGGATAGAGATGTGAGCATGAGAGCAGGGGCGAGTGTTGAAATGGCAAGCAACCGGAAGCTCAGGGTCCTGCTTGCGGACTGAGCGGAGCTGTTCCGCAAAGCAGTCACCCAGTCTGTGTTTGGTCTCCCCAATGTAGAGGAGACCACATTGTGAGCAGCGAATACAGTATATTACATTGAAAGAAGTACAAGTAAATCGCTGCTTCACCTGAAAGGAGTGTTTAGGGCCTGGGATAGTGAGGAGAGAGGAGGTAAATGGGCAGGTATTACACCTCCTGTGATTGCAGGGGAAGGTCCCAGGGGACGGGTCGAGGTGGTGGTGGTAATGGAGGAGTGGACCAGGGTGTCGTGGAGGGAATGATCCCTTCGGGATGCTGACAGGGGAAGGGAGGAGAAGATGTGTTTGGTAGTGGCATCACGCTGGAGGTGGCGGAAAATGCGGAGGATGATCCTTTGGATATGGAGGCTGATGGGGTGGAAAGTGAGGTCAACGGGAACCCTGTCACGGTTCTGGGAGGGAGGGGAAAGGGTGAGGGTAGAGCTGTGGGAAATGGGCCGGACACGGTTGAGGGCCCTGTCAACAACAGTGGGGAGGAATCCTCGGTTGAGGATCAAGGAGGTCATATCAGAAGCACAGTCATGGAAGGTGGCATCATCAGAGCAGATGCGTCGGAGACGGAGAAACTGGGAGAATGGAATGGAGTCCTTACAGGAGGGATCGTTCCCTCCGCGACACCCTGGTCTACTCCTCCATTACTCCCACCACCTCGTCCCCATCCTATGGCACCTTCCCCTGCAATCGCAGGAGGTGTAATACCTGCCCATTTACCTCCTCTCTCCTCACTATCCCTGGCCCCAAACACTCCTTTCAGGTGAAGCAGCGATTTTCTTATACTTCTTACAATGTAGTATACTGTATTCGCTGCTCACAATGTGGTCTCCTCTACATTGGGGAGACCAAACGCAGACTGGGTGACCGCTTTGCGGAACACCTCCGCTCAGTCTGCAAGCAGGACCCTGAGCTTCCGGTTGCCTGCCATTTCAACACTCTCATCTCTATCCTGGGCTTGCTGCAGTGTTCCACTGAACATCAACGCAAGCTCGAGGAACAGCATCTCATTTTCCAATTAGGCACACTACAGCCTGCCGGACTAAACATTGAGTTCAATAATTTCAGAGCATGACGGGCCCCCCATTTTACTTTTATTTTTAGTTACTTTTTCTTTTTTATGTTTTTTACAATTTTATTTCTTTTGTTTATTTCATTTCATTGTAGTTTGTTCAGTTTGCTTACCCACTGTTTTTTTTTCATGTTTGTACTTGCTGCTGTTCAATCTTCAGTTCGTTAACACCCTATCTGTACTAATGCTTTGTCTTTCAACACACCATTAACATATTGTTTGCCTTTGCTCTATGACCTCTTGGTTAGCTATGTAGCCTTGTCCAATCTACACCTTCTCCTTTGCTATCTCTTGCCCCACCCCCGGCTCACTTGCTTATATCCTTTGACATTTCTAATATTTGCTAGTTCCGAAGAAGGGTCCCTGACCCGAAACGTTAACTCTGCTTCTCTTTCCACAGATGCTGCCAGACCTGCTGAGTGCTTCCAGCATCCACAGTATTTTGCTTTTATATTAGCTTGTATCTTTCTCCTTACTTCATCTTTTCCATTGCTTCTACACCAGCAGTTTAGTTTAAAATAAAACTAATTGGGAAGAGGAAGACGGGGGATATACACATCCAAGGACAAATGTGAGGTTCTCCCTATATTTTTCTTCTTGGAACAGAAGAAAAAGCACAAGGCAAATTGGACAAAATGTTGTACGGGATGGTGAGCTAACGATACTAGTGCAGGAATAGTTAGGACAAATTGGAAACTACCCACAGTATAAATGGGAACCAGAAGAAAAAAACATCAAATTTATTGATAGCATTATAGCAATGTCAAATCCAAGTACACTACTGGTAACCTGACTAGGATTCTGGCACTGCTAAATATCCAGGTTTATTTAACGATAATTTAACCGCCAATATGACTGTGACTCTTCTAGGTGATCAATACACTTTTCTGAAAAAAAATTTATATTATTCAATTTATACTTGCCAATTCAAATTCACTAACAATGTATAAATATGTGATTTAAGCACATGCCTCAACTTGTTAATGGGACCACAACCTGTAATAGGCCATTACCTATGTTATCAGCTAAACAGTTAGAATAGTAAATAGGAGACTGGGATAAGCTGTAACATTTAAAAAAAAATACCACCCACACACATACACCTACTACAACATAAACTTGTCAGAATGGTGAACAAGATAGTTTTACAGCAGAGATTTGAGCAGATTTTGTTGTTGCAATTTTCTACAGTAGTGTATGAGCAATAAGGCTGGCAATGCCTGCAAACCCAGCAGCAGTATAAAGACAAATACTTATGTATACATTAGATATTTGGTAAATTTCAAAATGTAAGTCTCATGCCAGGCTAGCTGGACTTGCTTGTTTTAATAATAGGACAAAGGTCCATGCACCATTACGAATTTCTCCTTAGAGCATTAATTTTCAAGTTCAGTTGCCTGGATCCTAGGTTTCCAAAGGACCAAGATCATCACTTATTACCAAAATGTTATTTCTGTTGCAGTTTCCTAATATTTTCTAAAAATTATAAAATTGTTTTCTTATAGGTACTGTAGATACTGTCTTTTGCAAGTTAGCACAGGGGATCACTGGGAGTGTATCAATATATGCAGGCGCACCCCCCCCACCAATACAGAAAGTCACTCTTACAGGTGGCACAGTGGTTAGCACTGCAGCCTCACAGCTCCAGCGACCCGGGTTCAGTTCTGGGTCCTGCAAGTTCTCCCTGTGACCGCATGGGTTTCCGCCGGGTGCTCCGGTTTCCTCCCACAGCCAAAGACTTGCAGGTTGATAGGTAAATTGGCCATTATAAATTGCCCCTAGTGTAGGTAGGTGGTAGGAGAATGGTGGGGATGTGGTAGGGAATATGGGATTAATGTAGGATTAGTATAAATGGGTGGATGTTGGTCAGCACAGTCTCGGTGGGCCGAAGGGCCTGTTTCAGTGCTGTATCTCTAAATAAAAATAAAATATTTAAGATTGAAAACTTTTTTCAAGCCCAAAACCGAGGACAGCACAAGGGAGAGGAGAGGGTAGGAACAGATGACAATGTATTAGAAACATTAATAGTCAATAACTAATACCCTTGCATTTTACAACACACAAGTGAATTAAAATTTGACTTTTAATTTTAAAAAGCAGACTTGAGATGCAGATTTGTTTTAGAAATTTTCAAACTGATGACAGCTTAGGATAAGGTCTATAAGTAACTTCTTTGATAGGACTATAATTGATTTTGGTTTAACAGATGTGACCTTTGTGATATAGGTCACTCAGACACAGTTCTGAGTCTTCTCAGTTCTGATGAAGGACACACGCCCAAAAGGTTGGGTTAATATTTTCACTGTACAGATGCTGACTGGCCTTCTATGTTTTTCTCCCAGTATTTTATGTCTAAGTTTCAGATTTCCAGTTTTCTCCGCCCATTTCCTGCCCAAGTGGGTTGATAACACATATGGCCGTTGCTGGTAAAAAATGTTAATCAATCCTATTGTTTCCCCGTTGTTTACAGTCTGCATAAATATGTTCCTAGGAGGGCCAGGACCTGAAGCCTCTTCCTCCCTGTAGATTCAAACACGCACGTTCATTAAACAATGTTAGACAGGACCTCCATTTACAGCAATTACCTGGTTGGAGAGTTTATTAAGTGTCTGGATGTCGCTGGACACACTGTCCGGCACAGGCTCCCCGCTGAAGTGCAATTTGTGCATCTTCTCCGACACTGCCTCTGTCCTTCTCCTTGCACCAAGAGGGGGAGGGGATGAAATGCAGATCACAGCCCGCACATTCGACACACCCGAGGAGGGAAGGCCTGCACAGAGAAAAGAAAAGCGGAACTTGCAATTCGCATTAATTAATTCAAAAGTATTTTAAGGCGAGGTTAGGCTTCTTCCCCCGCCAGCGAAAAGCGGGCCCTGCATTTGGTGGGGTGGTAAATGCAGGAGCAGTTTCGGTGGGAGGGTTTTCGAGTCCCGCGAAAAGTCACGCCTGCCGTCTGGAGTCGCGAATGATCACAATCCGATTCCCTTCAACCGTATCGACAGTGCAGGCTGGGGGCATCGGCAACGCACAGACATCCGCAAGGCGCAATTTGCAGCGTCCGATCCACAGCCAGTAAGTTTAAATAAAAATAAATCTTTGCATTAGTATTTTTTTGTGTATATTGTATTTTGATTTCTGCTGATTTGGCTTTTTTTAATGCCAGGGATGATCTGTTTCTCTTTTTTAAATGCATTTCCCCCCTTTCGTTTAGGTTGTGCCTTTTTAAATGCAACAAAAAATCCCGCTTTTAAACAATCCCGATGGTTTCAGTAGCGAGTGACACTTTGTTGCAACGCTTCATTCTGTAGTTTTTGACACTTCAGCTTGCCAGCAGTAGGTCCTTTGTTACAAACCCATTTCCGTGCTGCTGCTTCAATTAGTTTTATTGTATCGCGGATAATGGTTAGAGTGAGAAGACGGTCACTGCAGGTATGTGATACATTGTATGAAAAAAATAAAGCGATTTTGACTCGGTGTGCAGTTGAGAGTATTTTTCCTTTTTTAAAATCTACAAATGATTTCTCTCTCTTCCCCCCCCGCCCGCCCCCCGTGAATGCCATTCAAAAGCTGAAACGCTGCTTACTTCGTGGAATTTACTTGTAATGATCTTTCTTTGTTTTCGTTTTGGAATTTGTATCTAGAGCAACGCAAGCGAAATGATCATGAATTTACCTTATTTTTAATGATGTGTACCTTTTCTAACATTTTATGATATGGGATGGTGGTGTTGCAGCTTTCAAGCATGGATTCGTCAAAAAGCTCAGTTAGGTGGCAGTAGCATATTGTGGTATAAATAATAATACGTCCAGTAGGAGGGCCTCGAGGGAAGTCAGATGACCAACCAATCCATATTCATTATAATATATTAATTATATTTTGTGTTTAAAAACTGAGATTTGAACCAAGTAGATTATCATGGTAGTATGGAATCTAATATTTCATTAAATTGAAAAGTAGAAGCTACTTTAAAATAATCTTTGCTCAGTTTGCACATGTCCGTTACAGGCACGAAATGACGTTTTGGAGACTTTACCAGATGAATGAATGCAAAATGAAATTTGACTTGCGGTGCGCGATCAACTTTTAAAACGTTCGTTTTTACAGCAACCGATTAACAGTGTCAGGCATGTAGTTGTTGGCATTTAAAAAAACTATTGTGTTAAAGCATTCAAGTTTCCCTAAAATAAAAGCAAAATACTGCAGATGCTGGAAATCTAAAATAAAAACAGAAAATGCTGGAAATACTTAGCAGGTCAGGCAGCATCTGTGGAGAGAGAAGCAGAATTAACGTTTCAGTTCTGATGAAAGGTCACAGACCTGAAATAGTAACTCTGCTTCTCTCTCCTCAGATGCTGCCTGACCTGCTGAGCATTTCCCGGACTTTCTGTTTTTATTTCAAGTTTCCCTTAACTTGTGTGTATTCGTTTAACCCTTTGGCTTGAAAAATAGGTATTTAATAAGACTTTAATTCATTTGATCAAAATGTATTTTCAGGAGCGAATTGCAACTGAATCTTTTTACATAGCAGAATTCTTCGTGAGTAGAAGAACATAAGAGAAGTCAGAATAATGGCAAAGGCAAAATTCTTGTATTGGACTAAGTAATTAATTTTTTGAGTGGGGTGTTGACTGTTTTGAGATTGAGGATGCGAACAGTTCAGTGTCATAATGGTGATTGTTTGGACATTTTTATTTCATACGTATTGGGCAGGATTTCAATTGCTGGGTCAAAGCCTCAACATCGCAATGACCTCCAGGTTCCATACCCGCACTGATGTGGATAAGCGCACGTGTGGCAATTTTAATTTGGAAATAGCTTAATTGGCTCAGTGTTGTGTTCGCTGCCCAATTAGCAGCGGCGGACGCGGGTAGGAGGCGGGACTAAGGCAGCAGTAGGCCCTGGTTTAAAGTGCAGGCAGCAGCCGTAGCTGAGGCTGTCGTTCGTCCAGAACGTGGATTGACGACGAGCAGTGGGCCGGCAGGGAGGGCCTCTGTGCCAGGGCAGCTCCCTGTTTTTCAGACAACTCGCTGGAGGAGCTGCTGGAAGCAGTGATTGCACGCAAGAACAGTCTCTTCCTCTACTAGTGGCACCAGGAGGCCCACAAGACTCAACAAGAGGACATGGCTGGAGATGTCACACAGTCAGCAGGAGAGGAGTGCTGAGGAGGAGCTGGTTGCAATGCAGGAAATGTTTCAGTGACCTTAGGTCTGGCAAGGTGAGTGCCAAGAGAGACCCACATGGTATGCCTCCTGGTCAGCAGTCACCAGAGTGCCAAGGAGAGGGGCATCGTGAGGGTGCATAGAGTTCTCCTGACCATGGGAGAGGGGTGTGCTCAGGTGCATTGCTGACCCATAAGCATAGGTTTGAACCTGAGTGCTGCTGGTCAGGAGGCAGGAGTGCAGACTGCAATATCGTATATGGATTAGAAACTGCAAGTGGAGAGGGAGGGAGGCATCGTCGTAATGCCATTGTTATTCACCTTGCAGGCCTAAAGGAAGCTAAATGCTCAGGAGAACGAGAGCGCAAGCCTGGGAGGTCGGCTGTCACATCTCGCGGTACTGGCGGGTTTTGAGGAGCAGGCCCTTGATGTGGCCAGAGTGTCCACCCAGAGGGATGCTGGGATGGGGAAGCAGGAGCCCACCGTAGAGAGAGTGAAAACACCTCAACATCTCCATGTTCAGGGGATACATGGCGATGCTCCTCCTGCAACGAGTTGTCAAAGCATAAGCTGTCATCTCAATACTTTATACACAGAAGCATCTGTTGATTGTCCCGATCTCTCATCACCAACTTCTCCTATGTCTCCCACAGGGCCAACTGTAGAGGGGGAGCAGTCCACGCTCAGAACATGTTTATGAGGAGTCAGCGTTGAAGACACCTTGGAGCCTTCACTGTCACACCCTACCAATGCACCCGCCACCAGTGCAGACACTAGTACCTCGATGGATCCTCTTGCGTTGTTCGAGAGGGTGGCACAGCATGAAGCACACATCACATCAGAGCTGGAGGATTTGGGGGATGCTGAGTCAGCAGTCCCAATTGGAGGATGGAGGATAGGAACACTCCTGTTAATCAGGGTGGAGATGCAGTGCCTCAGGAGTCATTCCTGGAGAGCCAGCATGAAATGTGTGCTTAAATGTAGAGTTACCTGAGGCAGTGCGGGGTCATGGGATGAGAATGGAGGAATCCGTTCATCTTGTGTGCACCGGAACGACTCAGTGCTTTGAGCGCATGAGCTCCCCCCCCTGAGAGTGTGGCCAACCTGGAGAGCCATGTGTGGCATCACTCAATGGATGGAGGAACAACGCACTGACAATGTGCAAGATGCATGCCACACTCCGCAGCAGTGGTGCAAATGGCTCAGAGAAGCATGGAGTGGATGCCAGCCGTGCCCCATCTGGTGGTTCCCTCCAGTGATCAAGGCTGTCATGAAAAGGCTGAGGAGGGGACTGATGGTGATGAGGGGGTTATCCCTCATGGGGCTCCATCATCATCATCCTCTCCAATGGTCTCTCTGGACAAAATATCTACAGATTCACGCCCTGTGACAGAGGTTGCCCCCTGCAGCATGACTGTAGCAGCAGCCTTTGCAGTGCCCCCCCCCCCCCAGCCCCACCCAGTACCTCGATGACGCGTGTGACCATCACGGGCATCTATATCTCAGATAGGCATGAGCGAGCAGCCTGCTTCCATCTTGTCCTCAGCCACAGGGATAGCACCTCATAGGAGTGGCTGTCAGTGGAGGCCACTGCATTGGTAATGATTTGGGACTGCTCTGCTTGCTGTACATTATGATTTGGATACAAGACTAGAAAGAGTGGTTTACAGCTTTGCAAACCATTCTAAAATAGGAAGCATAATTAATTATGAAGACTAAAGGAAACTGAAAGGGGATATTAATAAGATGGTGATATGGGCAAACATGTGGCAACTGTGAGGTGGAATATTGTAAAATAATGTAATAATTGTCTTTTTAATGGTGGAAGACTTGGCACTCTGGAAGAGTAGAGTGACATGGGAACTCCGATTCACAGACATTAAAATTAGCACCTGAATTGAATAGTCATTAATAAAGTCAATGGAATATTGGGTTTTATGACATGAGGAATAGTGTATAAAAGCTGAGATTAAATGGTGAATCTGCATAAAAGCTTGAGACTACAGTTAGCGTGCTGTGTGTATTTCGGGCTCCACAGTATAGGAAGGATGCTGAGGTGCACAAGAAATAGCAGGAGTAGACCATATGGCCTATTGAGCCTGCTCCGCCATTCGAAATGATTATGGCTGATCGTAGGATTCAACTCCACTTTCCCACCCGCTTGCCATTCCCCTTGATTCCCTGAGAGATCAAAAATCTGTCTATCCCTGCCTTAAATGTATTCCATGATGGAGCATCCACAACCCTGTGGGGTAAAGAATTCCTAAGATTCATAGGACAACCCCCTCATTCTTGGGACCAATCTAGTGAACATTCGCTGCACTGTCTCCAACGCAAGTATATCCTTTCTGAAATGTGGAGACCAAAACTGCACACAGTGGGCTGAATTTTATGAGCCTTCCAATGTTAGGGGTTGTGGGGGGGGGAGGGGGCCTGGAAAATTCTTCTGGGAGAGGCCCACCACGACCCCTGATGCTGAGAAGGCCCCGCTGCATTTTACCGGCGACAGTGAGGCCTTGGTGCGGTCTTCATCACCACCAAATCCACCCCCCCCCCCCCCAACCTGCCGCCAATTGGCGGGGCCTTCATTTCAATATGTTAAGAAAAGTTAATGCATGCAAATTAACTTACCTTGTCCCGGCAGCTGTTCCACACCGATATTCTGGCTGCCATTCGGAGCTCTGAGGCATGACACTGGTGGGGAGGGGAGATGAATGAGTGAGATTATCAGGGTGGGGGGGGGAGGGGAGCAGGGAAGAGGGAAAACACTTTTTATTGGCTCTGGGGATGGTGGGAAGGGATTGAAGGGCAAATGTAACAAGGTTAGGGGGGAAAGTTCAAGTTGGGAATGAAGTTCATTTTTGAGATACTCACCCATGAACAAACATTGGGTGGGTGGGAGGTGGGAAAGGGCCTCCAGCTTTTATTTAATTTTTTGAGGACAATGTACTGTGATATAACTTTTAAAAACTAAAATTGTTTCTAAGGGCTTGAAGCCCTTTAAAAATGGCACCAGTGCATGCACGCTGGCGCCAGACGCTGTTGCTAGGGACTGAGTGGCCGCCTCCTCTACGTCATTGGGGGTGGCCGTTCTGCCCCTGCTATTTAAATGAGCCCCTGCACGAAATATTGCGGGGGCTGAGCGACGGCGCATCCGCGTCTGAAGACCGCCAACAGCAGAGCGTGCCACCGTGATTTGCGGCGTGCTCATAAATTTTAGCCCAGTATTCCAGATATGGTCACACCAAAACCCTGTACAATTGTAGCAATACTTCCTTATTCCTGTCCTCCAATCCCCTTGCAACAAAGGCCAATATGCCATTTGCCTTCTGAATTGCTTGTTGTACCTGCATGTTAACCTTCTACGTTCCTTATACAAGCACACCCAAGTCTCTTTGAACATCAACACTTACAAGTTGACACCCTTTTAAAAAAAATTTTGCTTTTCTATTCTTATAATCAAAGAACATAACTTCACGCTTCTCTACATAATACTCCATCTGCCATCTTGTTACCTACTCACTGAACCTGTCTATATCTCTTTGCAACCTCTCTGTGTCCTCCCAACAGCTTACCTTTTGTATCATCAGCAAACCTAAATCATTGATCATACGTAATAGAGAATGATAGTGTAGATTCACTAAGATCTTTTCTGGCAAGAAGAAATGCAAATATAAAGAAATACTTGAAAAATTGGAGCAGTTTATTTTTAGAAAAGTGGTTATAGGTGATTTGATAGAGGTGTAGTATGCACATTTTGAGGGGATGTGGAAAACGTAGATAGAAACTGACTGTTTCCACTGTTTGAGGGGTCTTAAACAAAGGCCACATCGATGTAAGATTAAGTTTAAGTGACTGGAGACAGAAAACAGGAAAAATATTGCCATTTTACAACCCTTTCAATAAAAACAATGTTAGAACCTAAGAAAATGTTAGTTACATGGTTGAATGAAAGGTGAATAATGGGATGTGGAGCTTACACAGAATTAGGACTATTGTTCTTGTTCTTGTAGAAAATAAGCACCAACCTATACTGCTTTTGCCGAACAGTCTGTTTCTATGCTGTAATTACCATTTAACATGGATTTCTGAAAATCTCATTGGTAATGATTATTCAAGAGGCTGAACATATTTTTTAAAGATAAATACTCAAGTAGTTACCACATGATAGATAGTAAGCTGATTTGTTTCTTTTGCCCCTTTAGTGCTGAAGATGCATTTTAATATCCCCACCTCACCCCCCCCTACAAAAACATCCAAGGCTAAAGTTTAAAAATCTTGTTTCGTTCACACTTTTTTTTACAAGTTAACATTTTGCATGGAAAGAATGTTTACTTTAATAGCTTTAGGAGTCATTTCAATTATATTCCTTGATTCCAAACATAGTTGCAAAGTAATAAACCGCTCCCCATTCCCTCTCATTACACAGACTATCTAATCCATAGGACTGCAAGGTGGTGATTTGCTGTGCCAGCATGGAGCTTTGATTTCTCATTGAGTTTCTGACCAGAGCCATACTGCTTTAGGAAAATAGCCTCCCATAAGGGATAGGAAGAGTTATTAGTGGGCTGGTGCTTGTGCACAAGAGCAGCTTAACTGAAGTGTGGAATTGGATCACCTGCTCTATCTGCTTGATCATAAGAGCTGCAGGATCATGGGACAATAAAGTGTCTGCATAAAAAAGATTTCAAGCAGAACATTAAATACAAAATCTTGATCCGAACATCTAGTTGTAATGTTCAGTGTTTGAATTATAATCTGTTTAAGATAACTTACACTTAAGAATATGCAGCACAGTGTTCAGCACAATGTAGGCATCAATTTAAGAAAGAAGGAAAAACAGCAAATTCTGAAGTTCTGTAGGAAAAACAGACATTCTGGAAATACGCAGTATTTTGTGGTAGGGACCTCTCCATCAGACCTGGTGAAAGAACTCTACCCAAAACCTTAACCTACGGTTTCTCTCCATATGCTGACAGACCTGTCATGCACTCTGGCCTTTTAGTTAAACTAAATTGATCCTTAAAATGTTATGCTTTGTGCATCAGCAAAATAGTTATGTCTTGTCAAGATTCAATTTAGCTTATCTTTATTGTTGATTTTTGTCATAAAACATATTGAGTTGCTGGAGGCATTTCAGCCTGTAGCATTTACAGGTTGTAGTGGACACTTGCCAGTTCCTCACATTCTGCGACAAGAATTCTTGATCTCCCAGAGTGAAGGATTCTTAGTTAATTACTTTGGTAATTGAAGTTCCTTTAATCAGAAAGCCATGCAACACTACAATAGAATATTGCCACCTGGAAAACTTCATAGCAGTCTCCTATTTTAAATGTATGCATCAAAGCCATTTTTAAATCTGACGATCATTTTGATTCATTTCATTTAATGCTGTACTGAAATAAGAATGATTCATTGTTAACTTTTGACTTCTTATAGCAGAAGGATGCATTTAATTATGTAAAACCATTTGTGTTTTTAAGCAAAACATTTATTCTTATAGCCAGGTGGAAGGAGGCACCTCTTATAGCAGAGGGACACAAGTAGTTATAAAAAGAAATTGTGGTTTCAAGCTAAAAATGTTGTTGACAAAGCCTGCTGCACATAAGTTTTTGCTGTTGTTATAGCAACCTATTCATTGATGGTAAAATGAATCCACTCTGCTTTTTCAGTTAGCATAATTCCGACCCATCTCAATATATTAGCCATGTGTTTAGAGAAAGTGTTGTGACTTGACTTCATTCAAAACAATTTCATTCGTAAAATTGTGAGACTTCTGGCAGCTGTGCACTTCCCAAACTCAGAAATTGCTCACTGCAAAATGTTTAAAGAAAAACCAAGTAATTGAAAACCAAGTGAGATGAATTAATTTTTAGTTTTTAAAAGAAACTGGTTACATTTTATTATTGAAATTAAGTAGAACATGATAAATTCATGAGTACCACCAACCACCAATTTTACAACTGCAAAGCATGCTGTTACATTGAGTGTTGAGGACTTTAGTTAAATCTTGAAAGAAAATGAATGACGCTAGGGTTAATTTAAAGCACTGACCCTGCTACCCAAGAGGAATGCTTCACATTGGCTGGATTTGAAAGAATTCTGATGTATGTTCATAATGTAATGAAGTTTGACAAATTCAGGAGAAAGTAGCTAGCTTTGTTTTAAGCTGTGGGGTTGAGGTTAGGGAAGTGTTAGCTTGGAATGTGTAATCAGGTTCTAGCAAAATGTATAATATTGTTTTATGAACATAGTTTGTCTTGTTTTATAGACTATGCATATATTTATCACTACCCATTCATTCCATTTTTGCCAAATAATGTAATTATTTTCCCAGTAAAAACAACTCATTTTCTGAACACAGATTAAATATTTCCAACATTTAGATTGCAGGCTTGTTGTATGAAATAAAGTGTATTTTTTCGATAATGTAGTAAAAGGAGTAACTTTCCTGTTTAACTTGGCTGCTTTGAGAAATAAAAAACACGTCTCAACTCTTCCTGCAAATATTCCTTAAAACAAAAGCAAAAAACTGCGGATGCTGAAAAATCTGAAATAAAAACAGTAACTGCTGGTACCACTCAGCAGGTCAGGCTGCATCTGTGGAGAGACAAAAAGGGTTAATACTTCAGTTTGATGACCTTTCATCAAGAACTGGCAGATATTAGAAATTAACAGCTTTTAAGCAAGTGCAGAGCTGGGGAAAAGGTGGGGGAGGAGAGCAGTGCGTGAGGCAAGTAGGGTCGGGGCAGAAAAAAGACAAGTCTTGAAAGGATAAAATGGGCAACCTGATAGAAGTCTTCAAGATTATGAAGGCTTTACAATAACAGAAATAGTGATAAATTATTTCCAATGGTTGGTAAGATGGTAACAAAAAGCCACAAATTTAAAATCTCAAAAAAATTAAAGGTGAGGTTAGAAACAAGGTCACACAAAAGGAGGTTAGAATGTAGATTTCTGTGCCACAAACCATTGAATCAAAGCTCATAAATGCTTTTTAAAAAAATAAATAGTTGCTTGATAAAGAGGAATATAGGAAATAAGCAGGAGCACTAGATGGCTCATGGCAAAAAACATCAGATTTAATTGGCCGAATGGTCTGTTTCTGTGCGGTAATATTCTCCGATTCAAGTTCTTTTCTTCTAACCCGTAGGGAAATTTACCTTTTCATTCTGGAACTGCTCTTCATGGTCCAGTTGTGTGTTCAGAGTTTCACATTGACTCATGTACTGACAGAGAGCCAAGTAGTGGATATGAGAACAATTTCAAGTAATTGAACTTTTCTTTTTATGGAATTATGAGTGAGCGCATGGAGGGGTTTGTAGAGGAGGACAAGAATTTTGAGATCAACATGATGAGTGATGGGGAACCAGTGAATATTGCAAATAATGGGTGAGGGGAACTTGGTGCAAGTGGTGGAACTTGAATGAGTTGTAGTTTGTGTAACCTGGAGCTTGAGTGACTGGCTAGGAGAAAGTGGAAGAATTGAATCAGGAAAGTGTTAGCAATGATGAGTATTTTCAGCGGTGATGGTGGTGAGGCAGTCTTAGTGGTAGGTTTGGATGTTGAATTTGAAGCTTAACTCATGGTTGATGGAATCAGGAGCTGGGATGTGAAGTTTCAGGCAAGAATTGCAGAGAATGGTTTTTAAGTATTGCTAGCATTTAGTTTATGGAGATTCTGATGCATCCATAACAATGTCAGGTAGATGAATTCTGATTTCATGATTATCTTGTTGGTATGGGTATGAAAACTGACTTATACTTATGAATGATGTATTCGTCCGCATGTATAAAGAGTAGTAAAGATCCTTCTGAAGATGCCACATTTGACCATGCAGGTACAGGAGGAGACAAGATTGCACAAAATTTACTAATTTGGAATAGAGAGAATGAAACTCTGAAAAGACTGTGCTATAGAAGTGATGCATATAGTGCATTGTTATGTAGTATTTAGCTAATTAAATAGTAGAAAAATCTTAACATGAATATGAAGTATATAATTGTTAAGGGCGTACATTTCAAAATGTTTGTCATTGTTGCTCCACACCTATAGTCTGGGAACAATGGCCCATTTCTTCAATTAGTCTACTTTCATTGACTGCAGCCGTAGTTTCCTATTGCTGTAGCATACATCATTGTCTTTCATTCCCAATTCCAGCCTTTCTCAATTTTTTCCTTCATCTACCCAGACACAATTCAATTTTGTTGTTTTCTTACACATCCCTTTTGCTTTCTATGCTCTTTTTGAATTCTACCCTCTGTAAACTCTAAGGTCATCCAAAACTCTGCTGCCCATGTCTTAAATCACACCAAGTCACGTTCCCCCATCACCCCTGTGCTTGCTGACCTACATTGGCTCTCTCATTTTAAAATGAGAATTTAAAAATTCTCATCTTTGTTTTCAAATCCCTCCATGGCCTCGCCCCCCCCCACCCATCCTTCTCCAGCCCCACAGCCCTTTCCCCCCCAACTGCCTGAGATATCTGAGCTCCTCTGATTCTGGCCTCTTGAGCACCCTTGATTTTAATCGCTGTACCATTGGTGGCCATGCCTTCAGTTGCCTAGGCCCTAAGATCTGGAATACCCTCCCTACAGCTGTCTGCCTCTCCACCTCACTTTCCTTTTTTAAGACACTCCTTAAAACCTACCTCTTTGACCAAGCTTTTGGTCATCTGACCTAATATCACCTTATGTGGCTCAGTGTCATATTTTGTTTCATAATGTGCCTCAGGACATTAGATATAGTGCGTTTAACTTAATATAAAGTTGTTGAACGTACATTATTAACATCAGATGCACAGTCAAGGTATCAGCCTTGGCTCAGTGCTTGCACTCTTGCCACTGAATCTGAAGGCCCTGTGTTCAAGCTCCACTCCAGAGCACTTATCCAATTTGACACTTCAATGCAGTACCAAGGGAAAGTTGCACTGTTGGATAAGGTGTTAAACTGAGGCTCCATCTGCCTTTGCTGGTGGATGTAAAAGATCCCATGGCACTACTCAAAGAAGAGGACTGCTCTCTCGGTGTACTGGCCAACCATTATCCTTCAACCAACATCACCAAAACAGGCTTAGAAACTGGTCTGCTCCTGAAATCGAGCATGAACCCAACATTGACAACACATCACCACGCCAAAACTGATGCGAAAGGAGTCCACAAGAAATTGGCACTTGGGCCATGCTAGTCACACTGCAAGAGGCAGTGCACCAGTCGCTATGAAGTTTGGTTGACAGGGATGCTAGCACCAGAGCTATGGTGAGCCCTTGGTAAGGGGGGAGACAGGAGGAGCGGTGGCCGGCAGTGACCCAGAATTTTAATTTGGGTCTCCACATTCAGATAAGTAAAATAATTTTTACTTTTTTTGGTAGTAGCCTCCGACGTTCATTTAAAGGTCGCTGGTTTGGTAGTTGTGTGCTTGAGAAAACTGACTGCAGCTTGCCCGGTGCATGATATAGTCTAGTCACAAACTAATTTCACAAAGGTTCCTGAATTAGACATAGATTTACATAGGCAATGGGTCTATTGCCAATATGGCATGCAGCGCACTTGCAGCACAAATTGTTCGCATCCCACATTGCAACCTATGGTGTTTGTTTTCCACCTGAAAAATGCACAATCCAATTTTTAGGCAAGTTTTTATCTCATTGCTGTTTGTGAGACCTAGATGTGTTCAGATTGGCTACCATGTTTCCCTACATGAGATCAAAAATACATAATTGGCCATGAAGTACTTTTGTGCACATGCTTCACTTGAAATGGGGCTTGTACCAAACTGCACCATTTCAGTTACAAGCCAAATGTTGAAAATATTGAGCTAAAAGATTTTAATTTCTTAAAATGCTAATTTGTAAACACCATAACTTGGAATAAAATTGAACAAATGACTCCTTTGCAATGTTTCATGAAAAATAAGCCCCTGTGAAATTTGCAGTTGTGGATTAACGTAGGCAGAGATCACACAATGATTTTTGTTTTGCTAAAATGCTGCTCCTGATTTTAAAATGATTTGCCAGCAGGTACAATTCTCACATCGCTACTGTAATATATATTATAGCATTTGCATGGGCTCACTAGTGTGCAGTTTTGGACCCTATGAGTGCCATTTTGGAACTCAAAGCTCTATCTAAAGTCCTCTTAATCTCGCACAGCTGAACATTCTTTGCCACAAGAATGAACAGTGGCCATGCAGAGAAGGACAAACTGCGGAACGAGGGAAGTGGGGGGGAGGGAGGGAGGGAGGGAGGGAGGGAGGTGGGGGGGGGGGGTTGGTGGTGGGGAAGGAGGGCTCCCAGCAGGAGGCCATATCCACCCAGAGTTTTTAGGGAGCAATTCTCCTACCTCTCCCTCAGCGACAAATGTGTGAATCGCCTGCATGTCAGTAAGGACTTCCTCACTGAAATCTGGCATCTGCTGCAGTCACAACTGCAACCTGAAAGCTGGTCAAGGACCACATTCCCCAGTGGCTGTGAAGGTAATTCTGGTGATGAACATTTATGCAACTGCCTCCTTCCAGACTGGAGCTGAAGACATTTGCAACATTTTGCAGTTTGTCGTCCACTGTTCGGTAAGTGATGTCAATGAGGCTCACTATTTAATGAGAGCTAACTACATTTCATTCTGATGCTAAAATGAAGTAGGTGGAGCAAGCACTTGGCTTTGCTGGGATTGCAAACTTTCCCAAGGCAGAGTGCCACTGACTGTGGGCACCATATGTCAACTTATATCAGAACTGAAAGGGATTTCACTCCCTTCATGTCCAGCTGGTGTGTGACCGTAGGCACTGAATCATGCAGGTCAATGCCTAGTAACCTGGCAGCTGTTATGCTAACAACTTTTGACCCACCACAGCAAACCAAAGGGTGGCTACTGGGCGACAAGGACTATCAGCTGACACCATGTCTGATGACTCTAGTGTGCAGCATACGTACAATGAAAGCTATGCTGCCATATGAAATGTGATAGAGCAGACCATTGACATGCTGAAACAATGCTTCCACTGTCTGGACTGTACTGGAGGAGACCTGCAATACTCAGCAGGGCAGCTGTCAAGATTTGTGGTGGTTTGCTGCATGCTGCACAACCTCATCGTCGTGAAGGGACAGCCCTTGCCACCAGCCAATCCGTGAGCAATTGAGGAGCAGGAGCATGAGAGGAGGAACAGGAGGAGGAGAAAGGGAGCAAGCAACCAAGACAGTCCCTATCTGGCCAGGCTGTCCATGAAGAACTCATCCAAGTGTGATACCAGTAGCTGCAATTGCAATTCTTTATTCACCAACAGTCCCACAATTTAATCTCTGCTCTGTCACTGACCATCACAGCACCCCCCTGGCCACAATGCAAAAATAAAAGCTACCACAAACCAAATTTATATGTTGAATCATGCCATATTGCATACAAAAGTCAACTAATCATCATTAGTGTCTTTGCCTGTCCTAGCACTCCTCTGCAGTACTACCCCAGTGGCTGCAGTATAGCTGGTGGAAGGCTGTTGACTTTTAGTTGAGCAGACTACTGATGATCCTGGAGGATGACCTTGAACAGCTCTTGGCCTAGATGGCCTGGCTGAGGACTGCACTACCTTGGCCTGGGTGACACCATTCTTGGCTGGCTGGCTGACAGGCAACAGCAAGGACACTGACAGAGTGGCAGGAGTGGGAGATCCAATGCTGTCTTCTTGAGAGAGGACAGCAGGTTTGTTCTCCATGGAGCCATTGCCACTCCCCAAGGTGGTGCTTCAGCAATCCTAGCAATGTTATTGTCGGAAAGATTTCTGGACTGCTGTGATACAGTGCAAGCCCCTTGCACACTAATCCAAGATGATAGCAGTCTGTGCTTGTATAGGAACAAGCTGACCTTGCGTGACCGCAGTCTAAGCTCCAGTGCAGCACTGAGACATTGGATGGCTGCTGCAATGGAAGCTGCAACATTGGCCATTAGACACTGCATCATGGCCGTGTGATGTACATCGAGTGTGTGAACGGAGTTGGCCACCACTTCCATGCTGGAAAAGGACAGCTCCAAGCTCTGCGCAAAGCCCTTTTCCAACTTGGTGCTTGATCTCCGTGTTTCTTGACATTGACAGCAGGCTTTCTGCAGGCCTCCCAATGCACCAGGAATTACCCATCAGCATTCTTCTATAGGCTGCCCCATCAAACTGGTCATCTGAGTCCTCTGCAGCGGAACCCGTGTGTGACCTTGCCCTCCTTGTGCCTGGCATTTCACCATGTGAAGATCCTGACTCTAATCTATCCTCTAAGTTACCTGAATGTCAGTATCTGAGCTGGTGACTGAGTGTGACATCAAGTGATGGTTCTTTGTCTTATCATTCTGTTCTTGGTGTTTCTCCACTACCTTGGGTATCTGAAAAGAAAAAGGCACGAGAATAAGGTTGTCACATTTGGGGGGGGGCAGTGGTGATGTGGGTGCAAAAGTAAGAGGTGCATGCTTACACTATTTGCAACTTCTAGATAGCAAGTGTGTGCAGTGAAGGGGAAGTGGAATGTGAGAAGGAGGATTGGGTATGAGGATACTGCCATCTTCAGTGGTTTCAGGACCGCCACTGGCCATGACCTAGTAATGGGCAGCACCGTCTCCTCCAGGGGTGTTAGGACATAAAGGCATGCCTGATCCTTCTGGTTTGCTGCTGCTGCCTCTGGTTATGTGGTTATATCCTGCAAAAGAGAGGGAAATGTGTCAGTGAGTGTTATGGAATCTGTTTGGCTGTCATGGATGAATAGCTGACAGTGTGTGCAAGCTGTGAGAGGTGGGTGTGAGGCTTGTAGCAGTTGCCATGCAGGCCCCCACCTGCCAAGAATGAGGCACATTAATTTCACCACATGGACATTAAACTTCAAATTGTTGCTTATTACAAGGGGTTGTCAAGCCCCTGGCTGAAAAGATATTTTTTGCATACTAGCAGACAGTGTTAGAACAAAGAAACCAGTCCCTGCTGTCCAGACACACTAGACGTGGTCAGACCAGTTTAGTCACATGACTAACTGGCTGTTGCAGGAATTTGAACTTGCCACAGAGTTTTGAACTAACAGAAAGCTCCTGGATTGAGAACATCTCTCTCCTGTCTGCTCTCATTTCTTTCTCACCAGCTTTGGAATCCATTGAAGACACAGGAACCCCAAGAGGGAAAAGTCTCCTACAGTGAACAAGGTTTAAGAAGAATACTGGGCCCCAACGAAAAGCAAGAATTATCTACAAGCAAGAACTACCTACAAAAGGACTCTGCAGTGAGCTCGAAGCACAGTAACAAGAAATTCTTTAGATATTGCCTCAAACCTGCTCTTTATTTTCCTTCTCTTTTCTGTCTCTATTTGCATATGCGTATCGTGTATGCATGCTAGTGATTTGTAGGTGTTAACCGAATTAGAGTTTAAGTTTTAATAAATTTTACTTTTCTTCTTTAAACCTAAGAAAGCCTGTTTGTGCTCATTTCTTTTCCTTATAATTGGAAAGTGGTGAACAAGGATTCACCAAGGGGGAACTCAAAACACGGTGTGTTTAAAATTAAATCCTGTTACAGTAAGACCAGGTGAAGGCTGAAAGGGACCCCTAGACACCTTTCTCACCTGGTCATAACACAGTGCTAAGTGTGTGAGAAAGAGGTGAAGCATATGAATGTCAGGTATGAGTCCTGATTGATGGAAGTTGTTGGTCAGTGAGTGATTTTGGTATGGTGATTGAGAATTGTCTGAGGTTAATGATGCAGTTGGTAGGATATGACATTGAAAGATGCATTTGTTGATCTTGACTACTGGTGTGAGGTCTTTGAATTTCTTGTGGTACTGCATCCAGGTTCTTGGGGCTTGACTCCTGGCAATGAGCTCCCATAGCTATCTGCTCCCACTGCCTTTTGAGTGACATTTCTCCTGCTTTCTCTTCTCCACCTAGGCCTCCAGTGCAGCATTGGAAAACCCTGGAGCCTACTGTCTCCCATGTTGTGCCATTCTTCACTGTTTCCCAGGTCAGATTCTCTTTTCCTGTACGACCCCCACCACCTGCTCCAGCCACAATGCATCTCCCCTTTAAGAGGGGCTCGGAAGTTACAATATTGGGTTCCCTGCTGATGTGTGCAGCCGGTGATTAGCTCGCAGCAATGATTCAAATGAGCAGGCAGCACAAAATTGGGGTGCTGCCTGCATTACATTGGGCTGGCACAGGTTAATTGCAATCCCCGCTCCCGTTTCTGACAGCTATCCAATTTAGACACCGTGTTGTTCAAAGATGAACTCTGATCCCCTCAAGTAGAATAAATAGGTAATGAATAATTAATTGTAAATGCTGCCTCTATTCTCTTTTGTTTAGTCAAGTTGAGCAATGTACCGTGTTAAATGTATATCTGTACGGCACTTAAATGATTTAAGATTATGATAGAGAAAGTGTAATATTTCTTGCTGGGGCAGATGTTTAAGGTTGTGAATGTGTTTTTTTTTGTGTTGTGTAAACAGGGGAGAGTCTAACCACCTCCCCATGACTTTCAATGGAGTTAGCATTACTGAATCCCCCACCATCAACATCCTGGGGTTAACCATTGACCAGAAACTTAAATGGACCAGCCAGATAAATACAACAGCAGGTCTGAAGCTGGGTATTCTGCAATGAGTTGATCACCTTCTGACTCTCCAAAGGCTTTCCAACACCTACAAGGCACAAGTCAGGAGTTTGATGGAATACTCTTCACTTGTCTGGGTGCAGCTCCAACGACACTCAAGAAGCTCGACACTATCCAGGACAAAGCAGCCCGTTTGACATCCCATCCACCACCTCAAGCATTCTGTCCCTCTGCCAGCACATTGCAGCACAGATGCATTTTTAAAATTTATTTAGAGATACAGCACTGAAACAGGCCCTTCGGCCCACCGAGTCTGTGCCGACCATAAACCACCCATTTATACTAATCCTACACTAATCCCATATTCCTACCACATCTTCATCTCTCCCTATATTCCCCTACCACCTACCTATACTAGGGGCAATTTATCATGGCCAATTTACCTATCAACCTGCAAGTCCTTTGGCTGTGGGAGGAAACCGGAGCACCCGGAGGAAACCCACGCAGACACAGGGAGAACTTGCAAACTCCACACAGGCAGTACCCAGAATTGAACCCGGGTCGCTGGAGCTGTGAGGCTGCGGTGCTAACCACTGTGCCACTGTGCCACATTGCAGCAACTCGCCAAGGCTTCTTCGACAGCACCTTCCAAACCTACGGCGTCTATCACTTAGAAGAACAAGGGCAGCAGGTGCATTGGAATACCAGCACCACCTGCAAGTTTGCCTCACACATTTCCAAGTCAGGATGGTGTATCAATGTTCCTTCATCGTCGCTGGCTTAAAATCTTGGCACTCCCTACCCTACAGCACTGTGCAGGTACCAACATCACATGGATTGCCGTGTTTCAAGAACGCGGCTCACTACAGTCTTCGCAGTGAGGGATAGGCAATAAAAGTTCGCCATACCAGCGACATCCACATAAAAAAAATCAATGATTTTTTCAGCTGTAGATTACATTTTTGTTGAGACAGTTACCTCAATCTAAACATAGTGGTACATTATTGCTACTTTAAGTTGAACACTCTACTGTAACATACATTGTAGCTGGCAGTATTCATTGTTTTTTTTCCCATTTCTGTGGACTGTTCAGGTGTTTCTATGGAGCCTTGAGGCTGTATATAAAGTTTAGATCCCTTGCTTAAATTACTTAGTATCTACAGCTTGCGATATATTCAAACATGTATTGGGAGTCCAGATTCAGGATTTATCCATCACTAGACAACAGCTCTGGAAACTGTGTTTTCAAACCTTGTCTCTTATCTGAGAGAAACTGGTTCACTGTTGGCTGTCCAGAAGGAGGACCCTACAGAAAGAAAGAGCTTGTATTTATATAGCATGTTATCGAGCCCCAAAATGCATCATATTCAATGAATTACTTTTGAAGTTCAACCACTGTTTTGTATAGGCAAACCTAACAGTCAATTTGAGCAATGCAAGGTCCCACAGAGCCATCGGCATTCTTTTTACGTTCAGTTCTGAATGATGGATTGCTAATCTGAATAAATCACTAGTCTGAACTGCATTCAGAGCGTCACAGCAACAACTAAATTAAAAAGACAGAATCAAAGAATGAATGGAAGAGACTTGTTCATAAATGCAACACTGAGCTCTAGAAATTGAATTTATTAAAAATAGATTCCAACATCTAAAATCTCAGATTTAATTTTGAGCCAGCAGGCATAAAATAATGAAATTTGGAATTGTATGGAATACCATGTTGGTAGCTGTTACTATAGACAGAAGGAATGGATAAACTAGTGCACTAAAGATAAGCTTCCATTCTGACTTCAAAAAAAAATGCTTTTTCCAAATCTTTTAGATTGAGAGAGGAGTAATTTCCTCATTACTAATTTTAGTTCCTGATTAGAAATATATTTTCTTGTACTCATTTTTATTAAATTTATTTTATTTGATATTAGAATTGCTCCAGTATATCGCTAACCCAACGAATCTAACCTGCAATCAAAACAACTGAAGTGACAGATGGCAGCTGCCCCAGAGCAGCCTATGTACCACGAGTGAGTTGCAGGTAGACAGGAACATGTAGTTGTGGTCTGCTTAACCTGCCCATGTTGCAGTACTATCAGATTGTTGTTATTATTAGCATTCCTATTAGTGATGACTTTGGTTGATGAACATCACTCTATTTAAACTTTCTAACAACTGGGTAAAGGCGGCAGAAGCGTAGTTCTTCCTGCATTTCGACTCTTGGTGAATCTGCCCCTCTGGACTGTGGAGTAGATTCACTTCTGTAAGGGAGTAGGGGCCCCAAAATGCAGCTCTCCACTCTCACCCTTCACCAGCTGTATTTTCTCTCAGTGATAGGGTACAGAAAGCAATCTGCAAATACAATTCAGGTTGAACTTTTTAATTATTTTAAAACTATTAGTATTCAGCTTGCCACGTTGGGGACATACCACAACCAATGTCATATTCTAACTTCCCTTTTACATTACCTTTAAATCTCCCTAGATTTGATGCACAGTCACTTATGCATTTTGCTTTTACATCTCTTTCCCCCCCCCCCCCAAAAAAAAAGCAATTTGCTCATGTTTTCAATATTAAGGGCATGTCTCATTCTGACAGCTGCAGTACTTCCCTCCTGCTACATATGTGAACAAAGCCTTTGTGCATAGCCCTTTATGTAGATTGTGGGGCAGTGCACTAATGCACACCAGACACTGTGCTCTTCAATACGGCATCAGCCAGCAGATTTGCAATTTAATTAAAAACTTCATGATGTTCTTGTTCTGTATGAGTATTAGAAAGTTACATTTTTGTAAATATTCTAATGCAGAGAGCCTGCACATTTTTAGCTGGGAAGATTATGATACAGGTTTGCACTCGCAATACTCTTCCATTTCTCAGCTGTACTGATATGAAGAGCTGGCAAGCAGAGACCAGCCACTTTTCTTTACAGGAAGCAAGACTAAACTGGAGGGAGGATCATCCTGGGTCACACTTGCACTATATCTAAAGGATAGTTTAATGGCAATGTTAGCAAAGGCTTGCAATCAGGTCATTTGCTCTCCATATCATCTGGAAATGCCTTTAAAGTGTAAAGCAAACTCACCGCCTATAAAAAATGGTAATATGTTGCAGGCTAGTTTCTACAAAAAAAAGCTTGCATGAAAATTTTGGTGCATTTAAGGGCATACAATTTAAGAGAAATTTAATTTGATGTTACTCTGCTACCCATGTTCTAACTCACTTCCTTCCCAGTTCACCCATCACACCTGTGCTTGCTAATCCACAGTGGCTCCTGGTTAGGCAATTCCTCTTTTTGAAAAAAAAAATCATCCTTGTTCTCAAATCCTTCCATGGCTTTGCCTCTCTGTAATTCTCTAATTTCCTCAAGCTCTACAACCCTCAGATCTTTGCGCTCCTCCAATTCTGGCATCCCCAATTTTAATCACTCCACTATTGGAGGACATGTCTTTAGCTGCCCAGGTCCTAATCTCTAGAATTCCCTCTTTAAACCTCTCCGCCCCTCTACCTTGTTTCACTCCATAAGATGCTCCTTAAAACCTACCTCTTTGATGAAGCTTTTTGTCATCGCCCTAATATCTCCTTATGTGGCTCTGTGTCAAATTTTGTTTGAGCACTCTCCTGTGAAGGGCCTTGGGACGTTCTGTTACATTAAAGGTGCTATATAAATGGCAGTTGTTGTTGTTGAAGAAATTATGGGGAGAAATTTTAATGGGAGAGTGGAGACCGGTTCGGGTGCATGCGAGCAATTTAATCTCCTAAAAGTGACGTCGGTTTGGGATCCTGACATAATTCCACCAACTTCTGGGCTTCACTCAGGCAGGCTATCAGGCAAGAGGGGAACCCCGTATAGCCGCTGGATAAGTAATTTTCATATGGAAATGGGTTATTAACTGCTGTTTTAACCAACCATTCTGGCTTTAACCTATTTTCTGAGTTGTCAGCGACTCACCAGGGTCAACCGGACAAGTGCATAATGAGGTATGCTTCTTCAGTGAAACCGACAGGCTGGGAAGGCTTTAAACAGTGAAACTGAAGATCTGCAGCCATACCCAGGTGAAAGGCTGATGTTCACAGCTCTTCTTTGAGAGTGCTTTCACTGCTTGACCGGTGATTGCCCACTTGAAGTCAATTCACCTGTCTTGCACCTCACTCACCTTCAGCTGCACTTCACTGCTGTCAGCCTTCATCATGAAATGACAGCAGCTTATACAGTTCTGTCTTGCACCTCTGATGAGGAACAAGAGGAGCAGCAACACCAATACCAGGAGCACCACAAGTAGCAGCACCAGTTGCCTTCTCTTCAGCCACATGCCGGGGATGAACACAGATACAATTCCAAGGAGGTAAGATTCCAAACACCGGCGGGGGGGGCGGGGGGGGGGAATTTTATCCTTTCCTCCACCTCTGGTTTGGAGGTGGGGAGAGCATATAATCGGGCAGGATGGTGGCAGGGGGGACCCCGCCACCTTCCCGCCTCCACCCAAATTAAGTCTGGGGCAGGAAGGCCTGTGAAGGGCCCTTGTTAAAAGGCACCGTTCTTGAACGAGGGGCCCAGCATCGGGAAGGAGGGACCCACTGAAAGCTACCCCCTCACCCTTGCCGCCGACCCCCCCTACACATCCTACCCCGTGACACCCACCCTGTGAAACCCCTCCTGCCCTGACTTATCTGTGGTCTGTATCCAGGGCTTTGGGTGAGTGCTCTACCGGCAGCAGTCACAGCCTTTGTGGCGGCACTGCTTAGTTAAAGATCTGCTGGCCTCTGTTTGGCTGGCAACACTCAGAGGGCAGGACTTCCGTCGCTGGGGCCCTTGATCCCAGGGAATGCCCGCCGCTGTCCACTGAAGTGCCTACTCGGCATTTGATTTGGCGGGCCTTCCCCAGAGGAGGTGATGCGGGGCTCTGGCCGGCGCTTTTGCAGGTAGTCGAGACCCCCATCGCCAAGACAAAATCCCGGCCACAGGGTCTGCAGGCAGAGATCAGCTCTCTCGACATGTGTGAACATCAGTACCTCAGGAGGCTCTGATGGTAGGTTGTTGTTGACATCTGCAGCCTCCTGGAACAAGACCGCTTTTCCAGTGGGCCAGGGTGGGCACACATTGCAATTGGCCAACAGGGTGCTTGTCACTGGAGGGCACCCTCCCCCCCCCCCTCCCCCAAACCCCCATCTCACACTGTCTCTGCTCTCCCTGAAGTTGTCTGCTCTCCTTTCCTGAAAGGGGAGAGAGCAGAGAGTTATGAGCGTTAGAAATGGCTTGTGTGGAGAGGAGGGAAGTGCAACATTTGTGGGGAATGACTGTGAGGCATGGGTGCGAGAGTGCAATAGGATGAGGGTGAGTGTTGGCATTTCAGATGGGGATGTGAGGATGTGCCTGGAGAGAGAGGAATGAGTGCAAAGGTGAGGTGTGTTGGCTTGAGGAGTGCTGTGCAGTAGAATGCTGAGAAAGTCAAGAGTATGGGACTTGGCATCTGAAAGTGTGATGCCAATCACCTTTCCTGCCTTTCTGAAGTTCTTGATTCTCAGTGCACTGTCTGCTGGTTGGAGGACCACACTCCTGCTGCTGACTTCCTCGGCCTCTTCCATGCAGGCCTGCTTGGTTGAAGAAGCTGGCCTCTTCCTCCTGTCCTTGGGAAAGATCACCTCATTGCAGTCCCTCAGATCCTGCAGCAGGACCACCAGATAAGAGTGGGAGATCTGGGGAGCTAGGTCTCCTTTCCATTCCTGTGGTTGCTGCAGCCTCAGGAATCCATGTTCAGTCGAGCCATTCTGACCCATGCTGGGTCCCTTTTAACTAGAAATCCTTCCTTTGACAGATTTAGCATATCGTCGTTCTCTCTGATTGGCCTGGAAACCCGGAAGCAGGATGCTAATGCCGTGGGTCAGTTAAAGAGCCATGGGAAAGCCCACTCCAACAGCAATTGAGTTCCTGACCTGCTACAGTTCCAGCCATTTCACCAGGGACTATGACTTGAAAATGTGGCCTTATCTTTCTGCTATTTTGTTAGAGATGTTAACCCATTTAAAAAGGTTATGACTCTGCTGAAAAAGCAAATAGATAAATTTTGCAGTAAGGTATTAAGTGTACACTTATATCCCACAATGTAATTTCAAGGTCATAATTTTTTTAAATGATCGGTTCATAATTTTACTGGTCTGGGTCTGGTTGTTTTATGTTTTATTGTATTAGGCCAACAGCTTGTTATGTTACTTTGGTACACCTCATCATTGTCCTAATACTTTAAGTGCAATAGTTGTTGGCTATTGGATCTTGAATCTTTAACCTATTTTGTGCCATGCCTTATTTTGGATTATGGGATTTTCACTTCAGTGCACATGTCTTTATGACATGCAAAATTTTTGACTTCCAAAGACTGTTACCTTTTACTTCCCACTCATCTTGGTGATATCTTAGGTCAATGTCTGTCTCCTCCTTGTGTTTCCTGGCTCTGGATTCAGTGCCCTTGCCTTTCTTATCCCAATTATCTATATTACTGTTAATGTACTGGTTTTCCTGTTGCTTTCCCAATATTTACATCCCTTCAAAGTCTAGCTCTTGCATCTTGATTTGTACCCTAGGTCTATCTTCAATTAAATGCAGCCTGTACTAGTACTTATTTTCTCCATTCAGTCATATGGGAGCATCTGTACTGATATCAAGCCCTCATAGGACCTAAAGCTGGATGACTGCCAGCCTAACTAAGCTAAGAGTACAATCCTAGGAAGAGGCATGACATCATGTAGTGAAACAAGGTAGGAAATCAGCTGGAAAACACAATACCAGAAAAAAAACTGGAAACAAATGCAAGAATTCCATGGGCACAAAGCCAAAAGGAAGCAGAGGACTAAATCCATTTCAAAATAGAAGAAAACATACCGTCAGTAAAACATGGAGAAAATATAAGCAAAATGTAAGAAAATACCTGGAATGGGTGGGTTGTTTTACAAGGAAAGGTTGGACAGGCTAGGCTTATATCCACTGGAATTTAGAAGAGTAAGAGGCGACTTGATTGAAACATATAAGAACCTGAGGGGTCTTGACTGGGCAGATGTGGAAAGGATGTTTCCCTTTGTGGGAGAATCTAGAACTAGGGGTCACTGTTTAAAAATAAGGGGTCGCCCATTTAAGACATAAGGAGAAATTTTTTCTCTGAGGGTCATGGGGCTTTGAACCTGTCTTCCTCAAAAGGTGGTGGAAGCAGAGTCTTTAAATATTTATAAGGCAGAGGCCAATAGATTCTTGATAAACAAGGGAGGGAAAGGTTATCGGGTGTAGGCGGGAATGTGGAGTTGAGGGTGCAATCAGATTAGCCATGATCTTGTTGAATGGCGGAGCAGGCTCGAAGGGCCGAGTGGCCTACTCCTGCTTCTAATTTGTATGTTTGTATGTAGCAATAGGAAATTTTAAGGAAAAATTAGAAAAAAAATGAAGAACATTTCATAACCCAAGGTTATCTGAACAGTGGCCTGTGGCGTAAGTGTGACCCCTGAGCCTCAGGAATCCAGCACTCGAGGCAATTCCTTTCTATTTATGCTTGTATTACTTGTTGGTTTGTCCTGTTTGAACTGTGCAAGCCTTAGAACATAGAACATAGAAAAATACAGCACAGAACAGGCCCTTCGGCCCACGATGTTGTGCCGATCCTTTGTCCTCTGTCAAGGACAATTTAATCTATACCCCATCATTCTCCTTTATCCATGATGCTGTTCTCAGCACTGTTGCCTCATTGAAAGGTAAATCCTGAATCTGAACACCAAGACCTGTTTGTATCCACAGTTTAAGATTCATGCAGAATAATAGGATAATAAATTTAAACTTGGAGTTTCTATTATCACAACTATATGGCCTACAAAGGTCAGTCATTCTTGACATAAGGGAAGAAGGAAGAAAGTAGAGAGAGAAAAAATGACAATGAAAAAATTTGCATATTAAAACATATTAACCAAAGGGACCCTGATCATGAAATAACCTGTTCCTTACTTATCAGTGCTCCTTTTAAAGTAAGGAGCAGATACAGAGGGGCTGATTTTGACTGCCTGGTCTGCATCCCTGGTCTGTCCCTCATCTATTGCTGGAACTGGTGGAGTGAAAATATTAAAGTGAAACATGTGGGCTTTCAACCAAGGCCTCCCCTTGGTTAAGAGCTTCCAGTGGCAATAAAGGCCCAGACAGATCCCACATGCCAGGCATGGTGTAGGGAATGTTGGATGCAACCAGATCTTTACACATTCTCTCCAGATCTTCTACACCTTCCTAGTCCTCAGTGACAGGCTGCCTTGCAGTGACCCATCTGATGTGCATGGCCTCCTCCTCCAGTGTCAACACAGTGATGACAGCAACTCTACCTCTGGTCTGTTGGCGCTCCCTGGCATTCTGAGTGCACTTCTCCTGCAAGCACGAACATAGGCACCGTGAGACAGTACTGACATTGCCTATGTGCTGATCACTCTGGGGTACTGTCAACATGCAGCGCAGAGCGGATGGGATGGCATGGTGAGGCAGCCATGCAGTCACATCAATGCAGCATTCGCCCATGCCTGAGCATGGGTCTCGGGTGCAGGAGAACTGGATGCCTCAATGTAACATTGGTGCCTGATGTCCTGTGCATGAGTCTACCACCGGGCCTCACCTATCATGCTTGCCATTCAACTACTACTGGGCTTCCATTTGCCCAATGTAATCCCCACTCACTTTTCCAGACCGCAGCAGGTCATTAAATCTTTTCCTGCACTGGATCCAGGTTCTGGCAATGACACCTTGGCTGCTCACGACGTCTGCTACTTACAACTGTGCCTTCTTAGCTACACTTACTGGCCTTCTCCTCCTATCTTCTGGAAAAAGGACATGCCTCCTTTCATGGACTGCTTCCACAAGTGCCTCAAGGGAGGCATGGCTGAAGCGTCTTTCTGCCACCATCTCTATACTATCTTCTCAGCTGTTCACACCTTCCTTCTTGCCTGTGGGTTCAAGCTGGCTGACTGCTGCGCAGATATCTTTAAAATCCCTAACTGCGTGCGAACTCCGGTCACTAGGACCTGCCTGCCACCATTAATTTGACAACTTCCTTGCCAGCAGTCCCTTAATTGGTTGCTAATGGTAAAATGAAGGGGCAGGTCCTGCCGCCTGCCTGTGCGTCCCGTCGCCATGCATTTCTGCCCGATGTCAGGACCTCCGCAAAAATGGTCAAATCCTGGCCTTTAGTGTAATGGTGAGAGAGTGCTGTGCTGTTTGAGGTGCCATGTTTCAAATAAGACATTAAACTAATGCCCTGTCTGTTTGCTCAAACTGGGCATAAAGAATTCCATGGCGCTATTTGAATAGAAGCAATTTAATTCTCCTCGTCATTCATTCACCATCACTAAAGTAGATTATCTGGTTACTTATCACATTGTTGTTTGTGGGACTTTACTGTGCACAAATTGGCTGCTGTGTTTGTCTACATTACAACAATAGCTGCACTTCAAAAAAAGTTCTTTATTGGCTCTGAATCACCTTTTTGACATCCTGAGCATGTGAAAAGCACTGTATTAATGCAAGCTCTTCCTTTATTTATGATTGATGGCAAGAAGTTCTTTATGTGAATCATGATTAAAATTTATGGGTGCATTAGTGGAGGCAACAACCTTGATGTAATTTAAGAGATAACTTGATGCTGAGATAAGGCAGACAGTAGGTTTTCCGAAATGGAAGAGCTAAGATAGACAAAATGATCTTCCTGCTTACATTTTGTTTTAATAATCATTCTGGGGATATGGGCATCGCCAGCAAGGCTAGCATTTATTGCACATCCTTAGTTGGCTTTAGTTGCTGGGTGACCATTCTTGAACTATTGTAACCCACGTGGTGAAGATGCAACTGAACTGTTGGGTGGAGAGTTCCAGAAATTTGACGCAATGTCTATGAGTGATTGACAATATATTTCCAAGTTGGGATGGTGTGTGAGTTAGAGGAGAGTTTGGAGATGATGGTGTTCACCTGCTGCTCTTGTCCATCTAGGTGGTGGAAGTATGGGAAGTTCATATTTATTTTGTGATATCTGTGGTGTTGAATTAATCCATTCATAAAAGACCAACCCTTTACTGGCATTATTGCTTCCACTGTGCAAGAAAAACATACAGGTAACAGGATGGCAGTTCTGTAGTCCTGTCCCCCATTGGGCAAGTAATTCCCCTTCCCTGAGCTCTAGCATTCACTCCCTAGTGCTGGCACTACTAGAGAGGGCAAAATGTTTGAAAACTGGCAACTCGCTGCCTTTGCAGATAGTACAAGCTGTTTTGGTTTTTACTCAGCAATAAATTCCAGCTGTAGACATATAAACTTGGTTATGTTATTATATGAATTATCCTGTATGTGGAAAACAGTGCAAAATAATTTAATCTTTGTGATTTAAGTACAGATTCTGAACAAGGGAAGCTGACAATGAAATCTAATGACTGCAACTCAGAAACTATTGGTAACATCAGCAAACTTCAGGTAATGACTTCTAACTATCTTCTTTCTATCAGTGACTTGTCTTTTTGAAAATGTTCAACATAAAAATGAAAGCTTTGAAGTGCTGTACTGGAGAACTGGCGAGAGCAAATCCAGCCATGATTGTTGAGACAACATTCCTTCTGTGCTATATCCATCTGCTATGTTTGACTTGGGAATGATTGACATTGACCGTAGGTGCTAAAAGTGAAAAGCGTACCATTCTTTTGCATGGACATCCCTCACTCTAATGAAGATGAACATCTATCAGTGTGAACAGGGAGAATTAAAATTGAATCAGAGTTGCAACTTCTTTTAGGGGAAGGAAAATCTGGCATGGTAATTTTAAAGCAAATTTAGCAAGACTGCACTGCCAGCACAGAGATGGACTAGACAGAAGAATGAGTCAAAGATAGCTTACAACACTAGTTCTGATGCTCCAACTTTGCACTCTCTCTTCTAGCAAGGTTGTGCACTGGGAGCACATGCTTATTGAACTTTACTTTTAATCTTGTGTCTAGATTCTGTTCCCAGAAAACTATACTCCTTTCAGTAAAAATCTGAATTGCTGCTGTGGAGAATGAACTGAAGCACATCCAGTGCCGTAGATGTCAGTGGATGCTGATTGTGTTGATTGTTATTGTATTTAATATACACAGCAGGTTCTGACTTGCCAGGGTTAGCCTTGAATGTTGTGGAATGTGCAAAAGTTTCGGTCGCCAACATGTGTGACGACGTACTTCACTGAAAGCAGTGGCCTTGCATGTAAGGACGTGTTTGGTGTAATACAATAATCGAGTCAGACAGCTGCAGTTACAGGGCAGTTGAGTATTAAACAGAAAACTCTCTGTCTTCGTCACCTGCACTATTAATGTAGTGTCTCCTCATGCAGATTATTTTAGATACTTTCATCTTTAGTAAAGAAAGCTATGTTCAGTCCATTTTTTTGAATGTGCATCATATTCTGTGCTCCCTCTCTATGTTTACCTTTATTTTTGAATGTGTAGTGAGTAAAAGAGGTCAAGAGGGGACGAGGAGTGAGAAGTTGAGTAGGGCAAAGAGTGTGTAACAATTACAATGTAAACTAAATATAAAACGGAAGATTGAATTGGGGACGAGAAATATAGTGGAAATGCAGCATTTAGAATTGAAACTAGTGTTGCACAACACGGTGCCAAGACATTGGCTGTTAATTTTATCTGTTGATATTGTTATTGCAAGGACACATCCTGCATGTGAGAACTAAAAAAATGTCATATCTTTGCAGTACTAATTCACCCACTCCACTGACTGCCAATACATTTCTATTTCCTCAGATTTCTCAATTACTTCTCATAACTCTCTTTTGAGCCCCTGATTTTCTCACTGCTTCTACCAAGTAGATTTAACAGTGAGATAGTATAAGAAAATGCTTGGGAAAGAAAGGACTTGCATTTATGTAGCACTTCTTACATCCTCAGGTGATCCCAAAGCACATTGATCCAATGAGTTACATTTGAAGTGTGGTCAGTGTTATGTAGGAAAATGCACAATCAGTTTCCCACAGACAGCTTCCACAAAATGCAATAAGATAACTGCCAATTAATCAAAAAATGTTTTGGTGTTTTTTTTTGTAGTTTGGAAGAATTCCCCTGCTATTTTTTAAAAATCATCCTATGGGATCTTTTCTGTCTACCTGAAAAGGCATACAAGACCTTTGTTTTTGGGTGTTCTTGTGCATGAAACACAAAAAGTTAGCATGCAGGTGCAGCAAGTAATTAAGAAGGCAAATGGAATTTTGGCCTTTATTGCTAGCAGGTTGGAGTTTAAAAATAGGGAAGTCTTGTTACAACTGTACAAGGTGTTGGTGAGGCTGTACCTGGAATACTGTGTACAGTTTTGGTCCCCGTATTTAAGAAAGGATATACTGGCATTGGAGGCAGTTCAAAAGAGATTCACTAAGCTGATTCCTGGGATGGATGGGTTGACTTATCAAGAACAGCTAAACAGGTTAGGCGTTTATTCATTAGAGTTTAGAAGAATGAGGGGTGATCTTATTGAAACGTACAAGATTTTGAGGGGGCTTGACAGGGTAGATGTTGAGAAGATGTTTCCACTAGTAGGGGAAACTCGAACTAGGAGACATAGTTACAGAATAAGGGGACACTTATTTAAAACTGAGCTGTGAAGGAATTTCTTCTCAGAGGGTAATGAATGTCTGGAATTCTCAACCACAGAGTTTTGGAGGCCAGCCAATCAGAGGGCAGTAGCTCTTTAACTTTTTTTTTTATTTCCAAAATATACTTTATTCATAAACATCTGTAAAAATTACATTGCCAGACAGTTTCCAAACAGCACCAAAAAATACAAACATTGCAAGGGAGATCAGTTTCCTTCAATACTGTCATGAGTTCCTTCCCAACCCTTCCTTTTCACAATTGTCATGTCAATTACAGTTTTACATTTACAGCAATTGAGAATATTAACGATACAGTTCGAGGGGTTTCCCATGGATCCAGCCCCTCAGTCCAGCTTGGTGGGGGAACCTTACACTGTGGTCTTTCCCCATTGAGCCTTTGCTGCGGCTGCCCCAAGCTTTAGTGCGTCCCTCAGCACGTAGTCCTGGACCTTGGAATGTGCCAGTCTGCAACATTCGGTGGTGGACAACTCTTTGCGCTGGAAGACCAGCAAGTTTCGGGCAGACCAAAGGGCGTCTTTCACCGAATTGATAGTCCTCCAGCAGCAGTTGATGTTTGTCTCGGTGTGCGTCCCTGGGAACAGCCCGTAGAGCACAGACTCCTGTGTTACAGAGCTGCTTGGGATGAACCTTGACAAAAACCACTGCATCTCTTTCCACACCTGCTTTGCAAAGGCACATTCCAGGAGGAGGTGGGCGACCGTCTCTTCCCCACCACAGCCAACGCGGGGGCACTGTGCGGAGGGGGCGAGACTTCGGGTGTGCATGAAGGATCTGACGGGGAGGGCCCTTCTCACCACCAGCCAAGCTATGTCTTGGTGCTTGTTTGAAAGTTCTGGTGATGAGGCATTCCGCCAAATGACTTTGACGGTCTGCTCGGGGAACCATCCGACATGATCCACCGTTTCCTTTTCCCGTAGGGTCTTGAGGACATTCCGTGCAGACCACTGCCTGATGGACTGGTGGCCAGTAGCTCTTTAACTGGGTAGCGCCACCGCAGAGGTGGTGGTTGCTGCTGGTGGAGCACCCACCCAAGACCCAGGAGCAGCATTGGACCCAGGCCCCAGGTAGGTCAAGGCGGGAAGGGTCTTGTGGGGTGGCGGTCGCGGGGGAGGGGGTCGGTAACAAGGGCAGGAGTGTGGCTCTCAGCAGTAAGTGCCGTTTAATGAGGGACCACTTTCCTCCCACACTCCGCGCCCCCGGAGCCGGTTTATCCTGCCGTACGTCTTGTACGGCAACAGGGACGCCGGCTGCACACCTAATTGCAGCAGCGGTGGGATGAGAACCTTAATTGGGCATTAATTGCCCAGTTAGGGGCCCCAATTGCAGCAGGGAGGGAAGGCCGTTCAGAGGAAAGAGCATAAAATAACCCCCAGTATCTCCAACAATACAGCAGTGCATTGAAGTATAATCCTATCTTTGCTCAAGTGTTGGAATGGGCTTGAACCTATACTCTTCTAACTTGAAGGCACGAGTGCTACCACTGAAGGAAAGAAAAATAAGATGAAAAAGATCAAATGAATTGCATCTCGGTAAGGAAATAATAACAAAATAATTTTAAAAACTTTTTTCCAGACTCCTCTGGGGACTCAACCACAAGGTTGCGATGGAACAGTCCTAATATTTTGATCTGAGTCATTTTATCTATGACATGCCTTTTCTAACACCGATCATTGCTGCATCTTTTTTTGGATGAGATATTAAACCTGGTGGATTTGAAAGATTCCATGGCACTATTCTAAGAAGAGCAGGAAGTTCGCCTGATGCCCTGGTGGGTATTCCTCTCTTGGCCAACCCTAACAAAAATACATCTGTTGTTAGTGGGATATTGCTTTGCACCAATTGGCTATAATTTGCAAACATGACATTAGTAACAGCATTAAAAAAAAATCCACTCAGTGTTTTGTGCAACTTGAGGACCCGATCATTACTGGTAATAAATGGTCTTGATTGATATTAAAAAAAAAAGGGGGGAGAAATTTTTTAACTTTGCGCCTATGTTGATTTTCTGGCAGCAGGCAAGCAACTCCATAGGCTGCTACCTGCTTGGCTTGCATGGTTAGAACTACATGAAATTATTTAACCCTCAAAGCTTGCCAATTCCTTTTGTGTAAGTATAGGCACCAACAGTCTGAATCAGGCCTTTCACACAACTGAACATGGCTCCATGTCACAAAGCTTTAACGCTTTTTTATTTGAATTGGTAAGAGTTTTTTTTGGGGAAAAAAAAAACAATTTTATGAGAACAACAAGTGGTACAAATCATTTCCTTCAAAATTATTTCTCCGAAGGTAATGGCAGTGTCTCATCTTTACACCATGGCAGGGATTTTATCCGGGCGATGGAGGTCTCAACCACCAGCAAAGGTGCCAGCGAGAGCCCCTTGTCACCTCCTCTGTGGAAGGCACGCTGGATGAAGTGCCAATTAGGTGCTTAAGTGGACAGCAGCGGGGTTCCCCGGGATTAAGGACCCCGGCGATGGAAGCCCTGCCTATGAAGAGCTCCTGGCTAATGAGAGGCTGCCAGCTCTTTCACTGAGCAGTGCCACCGCAAAGGCAGTGGCTGCTGCTGGTACTGGACTCACCCAAGACCCTGGACCCAGGCCACAGTTAAGTCTCAGCGGGAGGGTTTTGCAGGGTGAGACGTGGGGGAGGCGGGTATAGGGGGGTTGACAGCAAGGGTAGGGGGTGGTTTTCAGCACCCCCCCCCCCCCCCTTCTCAATGCTGGGTCCCTTGTTCATGCACTGTGCCTTTTAACGAGGGATGCCCCGCACTCCCCGCCCCCCCAACCCCCGGAGCCAGCAAGCAATCTGCAAGGGTTTTCTTGATGTGCTCTCCACGTAGCGACAGGTCCGCCCACTGCTGGGCTAAATCCGCAGTGGCGGGTCGAGGCCCTTATTTGAGCATTAATGCCAACCTAAGGGCCTCAATTGGCGGTGGTGCGGAAGGCCGTTCACAGACCTTTCCACCCCAGACTTAATTTGGGTGGAGGCGGGAAGGTGGTGGGCTCCCTCCCGTCACCACCCTGCCTGATTCTATGCTCTCCCCACCTCCAAAACTGACGCCAGGGAAGAGCATAAAATTCTCCCTCATGGGTAGGCAAGGGCGTCATTAATATTTAAAAGTTGGGGTCTATTTGTACCCATGCAATTTTAACTTCTGATTGTTGTGGTGATGCTTATTGTCAGATGGGCTAGCGAAAGTTTGTGGTTTTTAAAAAATTTCCCTTGTGAGCCAGGAGAAGCATGGAGTACCTCTCTGGGCCCCTCAAAGGAACTTTGTGCCTCTCCTGCCCAGGGCTCTGTTTTCCCCTGATCGAGATCACCTCAGTCCTGGGTACCATTCCTTGAGTCTCAAGTGGTGGCCTCCTGCTCTGCAAAATAAAATTTAGCCACCTGCCATCTCAACGTTCCTGCCAGGTTCAGGTGGGAATCCGTCCTCCTACGTGATAAATGGCCCAGGATTCATGCTGGCAATATTGTGAGCACTTTCCATCTACCCCAGTACTTGCACACCACATTCACATCCTGAGTTAAAATCAGAGCATAAGTCTTCCATACTGCATGGCTGAACACTCTGTCATTATTTATCATTTTGCTACTTTAGTAGCCACAAAAAGAATATTAGAGGCGAACTGTGATTGACTCAGTTCTGCTAACATGAGCGAATTGGAAAAGTGTGATGTATGTAGACAATGGCACATTTGCACCATTTTGTAATTCTTCTGTTTAAAAATATGGGCTGCATGGGCTATTAATTCATCCTCTGCAAAAAGAGGAAATGTGTGTGAGTATATGGAACTTCCAGCATTAGGACATGATTATTTGATTAGAATCTCTTCCACTATTACACCATCTAAGTATTAAATTTCTTTGGTGTGTCACGTGAATGACAACTATGTGAAGGTTTCGTTTTTCAGTAGGCTAAAACATGTATCCTTTGGGTGCAAAAATCAGGAGTCAGAAGTAAACTTGCGTAAATGTATTCCCTTGGTTAAGTATTGAACTATTTGTAGTCTGCCTATTGTGAATGTAATATGGACTTTTAGTTAAGTAACTAAATATATATAATAGTTTGATAACCTTTGAGGAGAAGCTGTTTATATCCTCTGTTCCAGTTTCTAAATATGACTTGAGTTTTTTGGAGGGGGAAATGTTGTTGTAAAGAGTCGAATTCTGCCTGATACAGTGCTCTCTCATAAATTTGCTTGAGTCATAATCCTGGCTGTTATATAGGATCGTGCCCCACAGTTCCCTCAAGCACTGATTCTCTCCCTGCCGTTTTACAGGGTCACTTGGGAGGAGGTGGTGGTGAGTGAAGGGGGAGCATCCCATTAGCAATGGTTATGTGGGTGCAAGGAAAACTTTGGACACATTTCTGGTGCCAGCCTGTGCTGTGTTGCAGGAAACTCAAGTCTTGTTTTGCCAGTTGTCCCTGTTTTATTCATTGAAGCCAGGTGGTGAAAGATAGAACTGAAGCATAGCCTTTACACACTTATTTAGAAGCTTTTATTTACAGAGATACATAATACAAACATTCACCTCCTTATCCCACAACCACAGATTCAGCATGTTCCCACCGCCTGCATACAATTAAACACACAATTAATATACAATTATCAGTCCAACATCCAGCTGTCAACTACCAGTTTCCCCCATCCCCCTCCCCCCTCCCCCTCAACCTGCACCCATCTCCTACTCTGGCATTGTTCCAGTCAGTTTCCCCCTAAAAAAAAAAAAAGATCAATGTGAGTGGCTTTTTAAAAATTCTGTTCTTAGAGGTCTGGGCTGATTGCCTGCTCTGAATCACACTGATGGAACCTACCTGTAATCCTCACTAGATGAACTAGCTCTCACTTCTTACCTTCTAGCCTTGACTATTCCAATGCTCTCCTGACTGGCCTCCCATCTTCCACTTACACTTGAGCTCATCCAGAACTCTGCAGCCTGTGTCCTTAATTGCATACAGTCCCAGTCATTCATCACCCTGGTGCTCACTGGCCTACATTAGCTTTAGGTCTGGCAACACTTCGGTTTCAAAATTCTCATCCTTCTTTTCAAATCCCTCGATGACAGGGGTGTCCAACCTTGTTGCGTGAGGGGCCATATTACAAATTTTGTCCTACATCGGGGACTGGTGAGCAAATTTTAGAAGGATAAGGTCATTAGAAATTTATTTAATATGAATCAAAAAAAACAAAGTGCATTTTTGTGAACAAGCTTTAAATGAGAAAATTAATTTATTAATTTACTGCGTTGAACACTGATTTAGTGAGATACATGGCATTGTTTTTGCTTGCACAAGTACACAATGTCTGCATGCACACTGGATGTTTTCTTTTGGGCCTCCTTATCTCGAGAGACAATGGATACGCGCCTGGAGGTGGTCAGTGGTTTGTGAAGCAGCGCCTGGAGTGGCTATAAAGGCCAATTCTAGAGTGACAGGCTCTTCCACAGGTGCTGCAGAGAAATTTGTTTGTCGGGGCTGTTGCACAGTTGGCTCTCCCCTTGCGCCTCTGTCTTTTTTCCTGCCAACTACTAAGTCTCTTCGACTCGCCACATTTTAGCCCTGTCTTTATGGCTGCCCGCCAGCTCTGGCGAACGCTGGCAACTGACTCCCACGACTTGTGATCAATGTCACACGATTTCATGTCGCGTTTGCAGACGTCTTTAAAGCGGAGACGTGGACGGCCGGTGGGTCTGATACCAGTGGCGAGCTCGCTGTACAATGTGTCTTTGGGGATCCTGCCATCTTCCATGCGGCTCACATGGCCAAGCCATCTCAAGCGCCGCTGACTCAGTAGTGTGTATAAGCTGGGGATGTTGGCCGCCTCGAGGACTTCTGTGTTGGAGATACGGTCCTGCCACCTGATGCCAAGTATTCTCCGGAGGCAGCGAAGATGGAATGAATTGAGACGTCGCTCTTGGCTGACATACTTTGTCCAGGCCTCGCTGCCGTGGAGCAAGGTACTGAGGACACAGGCTTGATACACTCGGACTTTTGTGTTCCGTGTCAGTGCGCCATTTTCCCACACTCTCTTGGCCAGTCTGGACATAGCAGTGGAAGCCTTACCCACGTGCTTGTTGATTTCTGCATCTAGAGACAGGTTACTGGTTATAGTTGAGCCTAGGTAGGTGAACTCTTGAACCACTTCCAGAGCGTGGTCGCCAATATTGATGGATGGAGCATTTCTGACGTCCTGCCCCATGATGTTCGTTTTCTTGAGGCTGATGGTTAGGCCAAATTCATTGCAGGA